>NC_086369.1:17033019-17045519 GCF_036324505.1 Eleginops maclovinus
TGGGGGGGGAAAAAAAAAAAAAGGGGGGGGGGGGAAAAAAAGGAAAAAAAAGGGGGGAAGGGGAAAAAAAGGGGGGGGGTTTTTTTAAAAAAAAAAAAGGGGGGGGGGGAAAAAAAAATTTTAAAAAAAGGGGGAGGCCCCCAAAAAAAAAAACCCCCCCGGGGGGGGCCCCCAAAAAAAAAAGGGGGGGGAAACCCCCGGGGGGGAAAAAAAACCAAAAACCCCCCCCCAAAAAAAAAAAAAAACCCCCCCCCAAAAAAAAAAGGGGGGGAAAAAAAAAAGGGGAACACCCCCAAAAGGGGGAAAAACCCAAAAAACCCAAAAAAAACAAAAAAAGGGGGGGAAAAAAAAAAAAAAAAAAAAAAAAAAAAACCCCAAAAAAAACCCCCCAAAAAAGAAAAAACCACACTAAAGGGGAAAAAAAAAAACCCCAAAAGGGGGGGGGGAAAAAAAAAAAACCCCCCAAAAAACCCCGGGGGAAAAAAAAAAAAACCCCCCCCCCCAAAAAAAAAACCCCCCCCCAAAAAAAAAAAAAAACCCCAAAAAAAAAAAAAAGGGGGGGGGGAAAAAAAAGGGAAAAACCCCCCGGGGGAAAACCCCCCGGGGGAAAAAACCCCAAAAAAAGGGGCAAAAAAAAGGGGGGGCCCCCCCCCAAAAAGGGGGGGCCCCCCAAAAGGGGGGCCCCCCTAAAAGGAGGAAAAATCCAAAGGCGGGGGGGGAAAAAACCCCCCGGGGGGGGCCCCCCCAAAAAAAAAACCCAAGGGGAAAAACCCCAAAAAGGGAAAAAAAAAAAATTGGAAGGGGGGGGGCCCCCGGGGGGGGCCCCCCCAAAGGGGGGAAAAAACCCCCCGGGGAAAAACCCCCCCCGGGGGGAAAAAAAAACCAAAAAAAAAAAAAGGGGAAAAAAAACCCCCCACGGGGGGGGGGGGGAAAGGAAAACCCCCCCCAAAGGGGGGGAAACACCCCCCCCGGGGGGGGGGAAAAAAAAAAAAAAACCCCCCAACCCCCCCCCCCCTAAAGGGGGGGAAAAATTTAAAAAAAACCCCCGGGGGGGGAAACCCCCCCCGGGGGGGCCCCCCCAAAAAAAATCCCCCCAAAAAAAAAAACCCCCCCCCCCAAAAAACCCCCCCGGGGGGGGCCCCCCCGGGGGGGGGGGGGGCAAAAATTTTTTGGGGGGCCCCCCCCTTTCAAAAAGGGGGGAAAAAGGGGGGGGGCCCTTTTAAAAAACCCCCTTTAAGGGAAAATCTGGGGGGGGTTTTTTTTCCAACCAAAAAAAAAACCCCCCCAAAAAAAAACCCCCCGGGGGGTTTAAGGGGGGAAAACCCCCTTTTTCCCCGGTTAAAACCCTTTGGGGGGGTTTTAAAAAGGGGGAAAAACCAAAGGAAAAAGGGGGGGGGGGCCGGGCCTGAGTTTTTTTTTTTTCCCCCCCTTTTTTTTTTTCCCCTTTTTTTAAAGGGGAAAAAGGGGGGGGGGTTTTTGGGGGTTTTAAAAAGGGGGAAAAAATTTCGGTTTTGGTTTTTTTTTTTTGTAAAAAAACCCCTTTTTTCCCCCTTTTTTTTTTTTCCCCCCCAAAAAAAGGGGCTTTTTTTTTTTAAAAAAAAAAGGGGACAAAAATTTAAAGGGTTTGGGGGTTCCCTTTTTTTTTTTTTTAAAAAAAAGGGTTTTTTTTTTTTTGGTTTTTTTTCCCCAAAAAAAAAAATTTTTTTTGCAAACCCCCCCCAAAAAAAAAAATTTATTTTAAAAAAAAAATTTTTTAAAAAAAAAGAGGGGGGGGGGGGGGAAAAAAAAAAAATTTTTAAAACCCCCCTTTTTTTGGTTTTTTCCCCCCCCGGGTTCCCCTTTTTTCCCCTCCCCCCCCGGGTTTAAAAAATTTTTAAAAACCCCTTTGGTTTTTTCCCTTAAAAAATTTTTTCCCCCGGGGGGGAAATAAATTTCCCCCCCCCAAAAAAAAAAAAATTTTTTTTTTGGGGGGGTTTTTTTTTTTTGGGGGTTTGGGTTTTTTTTTTTTTTTTTGGGCCCCTTTTTGGGGGTTTTGGGGGGGGTTTTCCAAAAATTTTCAAAAAAAAACCCCTTTTTTTTTTAAAAAAGGGTTTTTTAAAGGGGGGTTTGGGGGGGGGGTTTTTGGGGGGGGGGTTTTTTTCCCCCCGGGGGGGGGGGCCCCCCCCCTTTTTTTTTTTTTTGGGGGGGGGGGTTGGGGGGAAAAAAAATTTTTTTGGGGGGGGGAAAAAAAAGGGGGGGGAAAGGGGGGGGGGGGCCCCCCCCCCGGGCCCCCCCCCCCTTTTCCCCCCAATTTTTTCCCCCCAATTTAAAAAAAGGGAAAGGGGGGAAAAATTTCCCCCCAAAAAAATTTTCCTAAAAAAAGGGGGGGGGGGGAAAAAAAAGGGGGGGGGGTTTTTTTTCCCCCGGGGGGGGGGGGGGGGGGGGGGGGGGGGGGGGAATGGGGAAGGTTTTTTTTTCCCCCCCCCCCCCTTTTTGGGGGGGTTTTTTTTTTAAAAAAAAATTTTTTTTTTTTTAAAAAAAAAAGGGGGGGGGGGGGAAAAAGGCCCCGGTTTTTTTTTTTTTGGGGGGGAAAATTTTTTTTTTAAAACCCCCATTTTTTTTAAAAATTTTAAAAAAATTAAATTTTTAAAAAAACCCAAAAAAGGAAGGGGGCCCCCCCCCCAAAAGGAAAAAATTTTTGGGGGCCCCCCGGGGGGGGAAAAATAAACCCCCCCCCCAACCCCCCCAAAAAAAACCCGGGGGGGGGGGGGGGGGAAAGGGGGGGGGGGGTTTTTGGGCCCCCCCCCCAAAAAATTTTCCCCTTTTTGGGGATTTCCCCTTTTTTTTCCCCCCCAAAAACCGGAAAAATTTCCCCCCAAAAAAGGAAAAAAGGGGGAAGGGTTTTTTTAAAAGGGGGTTTTGGGGGGGTTTGGGGGGGAAAAAAATTTAAAAAGGGGCCAAAACCCCGGAAGGGTTTTTTAAAATTTTTTGTTTAAAGGGGGGGGGGTTTTTTTTTTTTTGGGGAAAAAGGGGGGTTTGGGGGTTGGGAAATTTTTTAAAAAAGGGGGTTTTGGGGCCCCGGGGGGGAAAGATGGGGAAAGGGGAAAAAGGCCCCTTTTAAAAAAGGGGTTTTTAAAAAAGGGGAAAAAAGGGGGAAAAACCGGGGGGGGAAAAAAATTTCCAGTGTGTGTTGCACGTTTAATAAATCAATGGGGTTTTTACCTATCTCACCTCTCCCCTCCTCTGAGTGACGGCTGATTACTTCTGAAGTCGTGACGGATTATCCTGCACTGTGGAGTTTTCACAAAGTTTTCCAAATATGGGCAGATGTAGACCGGATGTGGTCCCATCTGCGCATGCGTTAATTTGCCGGTTGGTAGGATCAGTTTTTTGACTGGTGAAGCTGAGCTGTTGTTTACCTAGCATGTGTAATGTATGTTCAAGTGCTTGGTGAAATAAAACGTGTAAAAGACAGATCGGATTCCCGTGCTTGAGTAGGACACTGTTTCACCAGTAGAAAACCCCCTTTTGTGGTGGGAAGTATTAGATTAAAGTAGTTCATTTAATAAAACCGTACAGTAAACAAGACCAAGCCAGCCCCGCAACGGAGAAGCGGAGGTCGGACAGTGTCAACAACAACAAGCTAACGTGGTAGTGGAGCCCGGCGGAGCGTCCCGGCAGATTGACAACGCTTCGGACTCAGACACGCCATCAAGAAAGGCATCATTTGGACAGCTACTGTGCTTTGGGTGACTTTGCTTGTGACTGTTTAACGCGACGGTATAGGATAATCCGATCGCCGCAAATTAACTGTGTTAGCTAGCCGCTAAATGCTAGTTAGCGGAAGTAGGGTCCGCAGTCTGGGACGGACCGGAAGTACGTCATCCAACCGAGAAAGGCAGTATGGCAGAAAGTGGGGAATTGGAAAAAGCGATCCTATGCACAGGGGGCGTTTAATAGGAGGGCTAATGCCATTGATTTCAATATGGAACTTTTCACTGAACATGACCTCAAATTAGAACTGAGAGCACTTAAGGACAGTTATGAAGAGATCTGTAATAGCAGTTTTGATTACATTGCTGTTATGGAAGAGGAGGATGCAAGCGGGTTTGCGGCAGATGTAGCTGAGGTGAAAAAAAGGCTACACGATTGCCGCACGAAGTACCAGGACACAGAGATGAAGGTAAAGAAGACGCTATGGTCCCGCTGTTTATCAGATCAGTTTGATGGTCTAAAGGCTGACCTAAAGGACGTGTTTGACGAGGCTGAAGCACTCCAGACGCGTCACATGACCCATGAACAGTATGAACTTGTGCACAGTGCATTGGAAAGCAGAGCCGATGCACTAGAGGAGTTTGTGCGGGGCTGGGACCGCTACGTCCAGGAGAAGGAGGTGAACGTTATGCGGATCTGCCTCAAAGGCTATAAGGAGAAGAAAAGAATGACTATAGTTGCACTGGCTAACCATATGCGCAGAGGCAAAAGGCCAGTGCATAACGACCCTGGTATCCTGGAAATCAGTGAAGAGGACGAAGGGGACGTTGACGGTGGAAGCGACGGTAATGGCGGTGTGGGCGGTGTAGGAACGACCACCGCTGATAAACCCAGTCGCCCCTCTGACGGTGGTGGGAACGGTGTCACGGCGCATGACGATGGTGCAGAAGGTGCTGATGCGGGCCTGGATACTCATCAAAGCGCTGCCGTCGCACTGAATGGTAATGTGGATTGTCCTGATGGAGTGCAAGGTACAGGCACCCCGGCGGGGTCTCTTGAAGCGCCTCCACGGGGACATCCACCACAGTGGTCCATAAACCCAACGTTTGTGCCCGGCCTCTCTAGCACACCACAGCAGCAGCGAGGAGCGCATGGTGTGCTACCGGATAGCGTCGAAGCGGGGCGGAGCAGATCTGCCATCTCTCAGGGGTCAACCGGGCCAAGGATTGCACTCGCACCCCTAAGCCTACCAACATTCTCTGGAGACAGGAGAAGCTATTGGCGCTGGAAGAGTAACTGGGGGACCCTTCAGGCATTAGCAGAACTGGGCTCCCCAGAGTGTAGGCTCTTTCACCTGCTGGACAGCATTGTTGACGCGGTGAAACGTGAACTCAGGTTACCTCAGTGCCGTTCTGCGGACGAGGTCTTACGGGTTTTGGAGGACTGTTATGGGGACATGTCGCAGACAGCGGACGATATCGTCCTGGAGCTACAAGGATTACCAGCTATGCACAGCAACCAACCGAGGGAGGCATTGCAGTTGATCCAGGCGGTGGAAAGGGCGCTGTTGGACCTTATAGACCTGGGTTGTGAGGACGCCATAAGAAACCAGTTGGTGATCCGGTCCCTTGAGAGTAAGTTGCCGGACAGTTTGAAGGAAAGGTGGCTGGTGTACCGATGCGACGCGGCCAGCAACGTCAACCCCCGTAACCGCTTTGACAAACTATGGCAGTTCCTGAGAGATCAGAAGACGGTTCTTGTGCAACTGGAGCAGTTACAGTCCACTAGACGAGTGAACGCTGCTAGAGCGGGTGAGCTGAGCCCCCGCGAGAAACCAAGGGAAAGGCCGGGGGACCAGTGGCAGGAGAGGCGTTCATTTACCAAAGCCACGGCAAGCGAGGCGAGAGGAGAATCGTCGCGAGATCCTTGTGTTATGTGTGGCGAGGAGGGACATACTATACCACTGTAAGACATTTAAGAAAGCCAACCCGTCAGAACGGAGGGCTCAAGTAAAAAGGACAAAAGCTTGCCCCAAATGCCTGGATCACCATGTGAGTGACGGTCCGTGAAATAAAAACTTTTTGTGTCGCAAGGACGAATGCAAAAGGGGTGATGCCTCTCCAGATCATCATTTCTTTTTGTGCCTTAAATCACCAGCCAAAAGGGACACTTCCAAAGGACAGACCAAGAGGGTAAAGAAAAGAGAGCCCCGTGGTCCGACTGAGGAACAAGAGGCTGTGTTTGCCAGTCTAGGTCTGACCCCGGAGCAGTTGGAAGCTGTTCAGAAGGCTTGCATGAATTGCACTTGGTGAAATAAAACGTGTAAAAGACAGATCGGATTCCCGTGCTTGAGTAGGACACTGTTTCACCAGTAGAAAACCCCCTTTTGCGGTGGGAAGTATTAAATTAAAGCACAGCTGATCTGATTCATCAGGACACAGAGGAAGCTCCCTCCAGCTGCTGATAACATCTGCTCTCTATCCCCAACATCACACACACACCCCGCTCGTAGAGATAGGAGCGGCCCTTCCCCCTGATCGATACCTGAAGCAAGACCACCCTGAGACCAGTGTGATCAGAGAGGAGAGCGTGTGCAGACAGAGAGTGTGAATAGAGGAGTGTGTGTGCAGAGAGGGAGGTATGTCTTCCCTGCAGGTCAGAGTGTGTGACCTGTGCTTGAGCTGAAACTCCACACCTGTTGACTCCTGACTCTGTGTGTGTGCACGGATAATACATGTTTAATGTTCTGCAGAAAACAGATTTAAATCCAGGTAAGATGGGGAGCTAACAGCACGTGAGAAACACCTGAGCAGAGGCGGAGCTAACAGCACGTGAGAAACACCTGAGCAGAGGCGGAGCTAACAGCACGTGAGAAACACCTGAGCAGAGGCGGAGCTAACAGCACGTGAGAAACACCTGAGAGGAGGTGGAGCTAACAGCACGTGAGAAACACCTGAGCAGAGGCGGAGCTAACAGCACGTGAGAAACACCTGAGAGGAGGCGGAGCTAACAGCACGTGAGAAACACCTGAGCAGAGGCGGAGCTAACAGCACGTGAGAAACACCTGAGAGGAGGTGGAGCTAACAGCACGTGAGAAACACCAGAGCAGAGGCGGAGCTAACAGCACGTGAGAAACACCTGAGAGGAGATAGAGCTAACAGCACCTGAGAAACACCAGAGCGGAGGCGGAGCTAACAGCACTTGAGAAACACCTGAGAGGAGGCGGAGCTAACAGCACCTGAGAAACACCAGAGCGGAGGCGGAGCTAACATTACGTGAGAAACACCAGAGCAGAGGCGGAGCTAACAGCACTTGAGAAACACCAGAGAGAGGCGGAGCTAACAGCACGTGAGAAACACCTGAGCAGAGGCGGAGCTAACAGCACGTGAGAAACACCTGAGAGGAGGCGGAGCTAACAGCATGTGAGAAACACCAGAGCGGAGGCGGAGCTAACAGCACTGAGAAACACCAGAGCAGAGGCGGAGCTAACAGCACTTGAGAAACACCTGAGAGGAGGTGGAGCTAACACCACCTGAGAAACACCAGAGCGGAGGCAGAGCTAACAGCACCTGAGAAACACCAGAGCAGAGGCGGAGCTAACAGCACTTGAGAAACACCTGAGAGGAGGCGTAGCTAACAGCACGTAACAAACACCTGAGCAGAGGCGGAGCTAACAGCACGTGAGAAACACCTGAGAGGAGGTGGAGCTAAAAGCACCTGAGAAACACCTGAGAGGAGGTGGAACTAAAAGCATGTGAGAAACACCTGAGAGGAGATGGAGCTAAAAGCACCTGAGAAACACCTGAGCTGAGGCGGAGCTAACAGCATGTGAGAAACACCTGAGCGGAGGGGGAGCTAACAGCACATGAGAAACACCTGAGCGGAGGTGGAGCTAACATTACGTAAGAAACACCTGAGCAGAGGCGGAGCGAACAGCAAGTGAGAAACACTTGAGCAAAGACGGAGCTAACAGCACCTGAGAAACACCTGAGAGGAGGTGGAGCTAACAGCACTTGAGAAACACCAGAGCGGAGTCGGAGCGAACAGCACTTGAGAAACACCAGAGCGGAGGCGGAGCTAACAGCACGTGTGAAACACCTGGGCGGAGGCGGAGCTAATAGCACCTGAGAAACACCAGAGCGGAGGCGGAGCTAACAGCACCTGAGAAACACCAGAGCGGAGGCGGAGCTAACAGCACGTGTGAAACACCTGGGCGGAGGCGGAGCGAACAGCACCTGAGAAACACAAGAGCGGAGGCGGAGCTAACATTACGTGTGAAACACCTGGGCGGAGGCGGAGCTAATAGCACCTGAGAAACACCAGAGCGGAGGCGGAGCTAACAGCACGTGAGAAACACCTGAGAGGAGGCGGAGCTAACAGCACCTGAGAAACACCTGAGCGAAGGCGGAGCTAACAGCACGTAAGAAACACCTGAGCAGAGGCGGAGCTAACAGCACGTGATAAACACCTGAGAGGAGGCGGAGCTAACAGCACCTGAGAAACACCTGAGCGAAGGCGGAGCTAACAGCACGTGAGAAACACCTGAGCGGAGGCGGAGCTAACAGCACGTGATAAACACCTGAGTGGAGGCGGAGCTAACAGCAACTGAGAAACACCTGAGCGGAGGCGGAGCTAACAGCACCTGAGAAACACCTGAGCGAAGGCGGAGCTAACAGCACCTGAGAAACACCTGAGCGGAGGCGGATCTTACAGCACCTGAGAAACACCTGAGCGGAGGCGGAGCTAACAGCACCTGAGAAACACCTGAGCGGAGGCGGAGCTAACATCACCTGAGAAACACCTGAGCGGAGGCGGAGCTAACAGCACCTGAGAAACACCTGAGCGGAGGCGGAGCTAACAGCACCTGAGAAACACCTGAGCGGAGGCGGAGCTAACAGCACCTGAGAAACACCTGAGCGGAGGCGGAGCTAACAGCACCTGAGAAACACCTGAGCGGAGGCGGAGCTAACAGCACCTGAGAAACACCTGAGCGGAGGCGGAGCTAACAGCACCTGAGAAACACCTGAGCGGAGGCGGAGCTAACAGCACCTGAGAAACACCTGAACGGAGGCGGAGCTAACAGCACCTGAGAAACACCTGAGCGGAGGCGGAGCTAACAGCACCTGAGAAACACCTGAGCGGAGGCGGAGTTGGTCTGGACCAGTGTTTCTCAAACTTTTCTGTCATTCCCCACCTCAGAAGAAGGGAATTTTCCGCGCCCCACTTGTCCCATATTGCACCAACAAAATGGTTTAAAAAAAAATACACTTGCAAGTTTAAAATTTTACTAATTTATTGAAGTTACAGTCAGTAGCAGCTTAACACTACAACACCAGAAAAACATTAACATCAGTGTTCAAAATAAAAAAGAAATCTAGAGAAAATTAAATTGTGCTTCAGTTCAGTGCAGAAAAACATGAGCAGAGGCAGGTGAACAAATGACTGCCTTATCACAGCATCAGTGACTGCAATGGGCCTGTTTTGTGCTACACATCTTTTCAAAACGGGGTTGAATGCTTGATACAGCCACTCTCAAATCACGGCGGGCGGGCGGGCAGGCAGGCATATGTATCCTACAAAATAAAATATCAAAACACCTGCTGCATTAAAAGGGTCCACAACCCAGTCATACTGTGTAGCACTATCAGGAAAGTATTGTTAAAACAATCCTCCCAATGCCGTGATGTGCTGCTGTATGCACGGGATCACTGTGGTGGCTCCAGAATCGATGTTTTCGGCGACTTCAGTAATATACTCAAAGACTTCGGTATGTCCTTGGTCGATGCGCCTCCCCCATACCTCGAGCTTTCGGATGAATGCAGTGATCTTGTCTGCCAGGTGAGGTAGGTACTTGTCTTTGCCCTGAAGCTGAAGGTTTAATTCATTCAGCTTTGCAAATATGTCATAGTTCATCTCTAAATTTGGCCGCTGCCTCGTACATGCGCTCTTCTTCCAAAAACACCCGAATCTCCGCTCTGAGCTCGAAGACGCGCGACAAGACTTTGCCTCGGGAGAGCCACCTTGCTTCGCTGTGAAACAGCACAGCTGTATGATCAGCTCCCATCTCCTCACAAAGAGCGGAGAACAGTCGCGCTTTCAGAGGTCGCGTTTTGATGAAATTGACCGCTTCCACAACTGCTGTCAAAACGTCGTTAAGTTCGGGGCTGAGCTGTCTGGAACCAGCGCTTCCCGATGGACGTCCACTGCGCATCTGGTGCGGCCCTCTTGATTAATGCCTGCAATCCTTTCCTTTTTCCTGCCATGGTCTGTGCACCATCTGAGCAAAACCCCACACAATTTCCCCATTTCAGCTCATGTTCTGTGAAGTAGCTGTCCATAATCTTGAAGAGCTCTTCAGCCGTGGCTCTTGTTTGCACAGATTTGCAAAAGAGCAAATCCTCATTTAGTGACAGTGACTCTGAATTTACAAAGCGGACATATGAAATGAACACACATTTTTTACTGCTGTCTGTGGCTTCGTCCACTTGTATTGCAAAACGATTTTCTTTCAGTTGTTCAGTGAGTTGTGCTTCAATGTCATTGGAAATGTCGCAAATTCGTCTCGCAACTGTGTCGTTTGACAGGGATTGTTTTTAATTTCGCAGCGCTTGTCTCATCAAGCATAATTGACACCATGTCAACAGCCGCGGGGAGAATAAGTTTCTCAGCTATCGTGTGTGGTTTTTTGCACTGCAACTCTATATGTGACTCTGTATGATGCCATTTGTGCTGTACTATTCACTGACGCAGCTTTCACCATTCGCTTTTCCTGCTGACGGTATTCGGTGAGTTTTCGTTGAAAAAAATGATGGGTTTATCAACGTGAGTTGGGTGTGATGTCTCCAAGTGTCTGCGCAATTTGTTTGGCCTCATACTGTCGGCTGCCAGTTGTCGAAGACACAGAACACACACGGGTCGCTCCTCATCACCCACCTCAGCTACAGTGAATCCTAAAGCAAGATACGCTTCATCATACTTTCTCTTTGGTTGGCATTTCGATTGGTTTGGCCCGTCTGTCTTCTCTTTCTCTGTTGTCGCCGAATCGCCAACTTTTGTTGCCCTTGTAAAAAACTTGTCCAATTTGAACCTTAAACGATATAGCCTACACACGTCTGCTGCCCTGTTGTTCTGTTGTCATTATTCCGCCGCAATTAACATGCCGACGTCTAGCCTATTATCCGCACTATGGTTCCAGGCAAGCTTCTTTGTTTTTTTTTGCTGGTTTCCTATCTAATGTTCTTTTAACATGTTTAGGACAATTACAGAATCCATTGTGAGTGAGCTTTATCGGCAAAACAGAAAGGAATGACCCACCTGCAGTACCTCCGCGCCCCACACTTTGAGAAACGCTGGTCTAGATTAAGGTGCAGTCTCTGGCCCCCAGGTCAGTGATCGCTGCTCCAGCTTTCCTTCAGGACAGTATTTAGGGATGCAAAAACATTCATATGAAGATGTTTCTCTGTGAGCTTAATGTCTGATGACGCCAACTGAAGTATTAAAGTGTGAAATAGTGCAGAGCTGTCACACACACACACACACACACACACACACACACACACACTACTGGACCTCGGAGCTGCAGACTCTCAAGGAGAGCGAGAGAATCCTTAAAGGGAGATCCACTGTCTGCATACTGATAGAGAGGCCTCAGGCACTGTGTGTATGTGTGTGTGTGTGTGTGTGTGTGTGTGTGTGTGTGTGTGTGTGTGTGTGTGTGTGTGTGTGTGTGTGTGTGTGTGTGTGTGTGTGTGTGTGTGTGTGTGTGTGTGTGTGTGTGTGTGTGTGTGTGTGTGTGTGTGTGTGTGTGTGAGATGACACTTGACAAAGGCCATTGACAGCAGTCTGCCCTAAAGTAAGATATTTCCTTTCTCTTCACGTTCTCTACCTCTGCTTTTTCTGATAACACACAGACTCAGAGCAAAAACTGAGACTCCATATTTCAATAGAGAGCTGCAGGAATGAGTCCTAAACCCGGATATGAGTCAGCATTATGAGTCCTAAAACCCCAGCAATTAGGTCTGCTCTCCGCCTTTATCTTAGCGTAGTGACCTGAAGTCATGTGACCGTGCTGTAGTTCCAACATGAGCCACCTTTAGCAACACATCCTGCTTTTAAACATGCAGTTTTGGTCTCTTTATGAAACATAAGCAGACGTTGGGTACAGTGAGCCCTGATGACTCCCGCAGTAAACAACCAGAGGGATAACAGCGCCTCGTGTTTGAATCGATGAGGTCATAACGGCGGCGTAAACACAGGAGATCGAGCCTCGCTGCATCGAGCGCTGCTGCAGGGACAGACTGTGGAAATGAAAACACTGATAAACCTCAAAGAGTTGCATGAATGCTCCGAGTGCTGTGGTGTGTGTGTGTGTGTGTGTGTGTGTGTGTGTGTGTGTGCACTGTACACAGTGTGATGATAAGAGAGGATTGTGTTGTTGTGAGCGGCAGCAGGAAGCCTCACTTACACACAATCACCTCTTTACCTGCAATTTGCAAACAGAAGAATGGCTCCTGCATTATGCATGTGAGGCGGCAGCGTTACAGTAGACAAAACGTTTGGATGTTTTCTGTTTCTCACATCTTTTATTCATGTTCCTGTATCACGGCGGAGGTCAGACTCACTCACTGTGTTTGAAAAACTCTGATTCATTGTTGGTCTGTTTTTCCTTCAGAGTGAGGATTGTAAAGAGAAATCAGAGGCTGCTTCACAGACACTGAAACGGTGTTCAGTCAGCAAAATAAAGAACAGATCACATTCATTTACAGGTAGTGATGGCTTACTTACGTCTGCCATGCAGTCTGTGTGTT
>NC_086369.1:17050519-17055519 GCF_036324505.1 Eleginops maclovinus
TCATGATGCAGAGCTGCAGGAACAGATTCATGATGCAGAGCTGCAGGAACAGATTCACCATGCAGAGCTGCAGGAACAGATTCACAATGCAGAGCTGCAGGAACAGATTCATGATGCAGAGCTGCAGGAACTGATTCATGATGCAGAGCTGAAGGAACAGACTCATGATGCAGAGCTGCAGGAACAGATTCATGATGCAGAGCTGCAGGAACAGACTCATGATGCAGAGCTGCAGGAACAGACTCATGATGCAGAGCTGCAGGAACAGATTCATGATGCAGAGCTGCAGGAACAGACTCATGATGCAGAGCTGCAGGAACTGATTCACAATGCAGAGCTGCAGGATCAGATTCATGATGCAGAGCTGCAGGAACAGATTCATGATGCAGAGCTGCAGGAACAGACTCATGATGCAGAGCTGCAGGAACAGATTCATGATGCAGAGCTGCAGGAACAGACTCATGATGCAGAGCTGCAGGAACTGATTCATGATGCAGAGCTGCAGGAACAGATTCATGATGCAGAGCTGCAGGAACAGACTCATGATGCAGAGCTGCAGGAACTGATTCATGATGCAGAGCTGCAGGAACAGACTCATGATGCAGAGCTGCAGGAACTGATTCATGATGCAGAGCTGCAGGAACAGATTCATGATGCAGAGCTGCAGGAACAGATTCATGATGCAGAGCTGCAGGAACAGATTCATGATGCAGAGCTGAAGGAACAGACTCATGATGCAGAGCTGCAGGAACAGATTCATGATGCAGAGCTGCAGGAACAGACTCATGATGCAGAGCTGCAGGAACAGATTCATGATGCAGAGCTGCAGGAACAGATTCATGATGCAGAGCTGAAGGAACAGACTCATGATGCAGAGCTGCAGGAACAGATTCATGATGCAGAGCTGCAGGAACAGACTCATGATGCAGAGCTGAAGGAACAGATTCATGATGCAGAGCTGCAGGAACAGATTCATGATGCAGAGCTGAAGGAACAGACTCATGATGCAGAGCTGAAGGAACAGACTCATGATGCAGAGCTGCAGGAACAGATTCATGATGCAGAGCTGCAGGAACAGATTCATGATGCAGAGCTGAAGGAACAGACTCATGATGCAGAGCTGCAGGAACAGATTCATGATGCAGAGCTGCAGGAACAGACTCATGATGCAGAGCTGAAGGAACAGATTCATGATGCAGAGCTGCAGGAACAGATTCATGATGCAGAGCTGAAGGAACAGACTCATGATGCAGAGCTGCAGGAACAGATTCATGATGCAGAGCTGAAGGAACAGACTCATGATGCAGAGCTGCAGGAACAGATTCATGATGCAGAGCTGCAGGAACAGACTCATGATGCAGAGCTGAAGGAACAGATTCATGATGCAGAGCTGCAGGAACAGATTCATGATGCAGAGCTGAAGGAACAGATTCATGATGCAGAGCTGAAGGAACAGATTCATGATGCAGAGCTGCAGGAACAGATTCACGATGCAGAGCTGCAGGAACAGATTCATGATGCAGAGCTGAAGGAACAGACTCATGATGCAGAGCTGAAGGAACAGACTCACGATGCAGAGCTGCAGGAACAGACTCATGATGCAGAGCTGCAGGAACAGATTCATGATGCAGAGCTGCAGGAACAGATTCATGATGCAGAGCTGCAGGAACAGACTCATGATGCAGAGCTGAAGGAACAGACTCATGATGCAGAGCTGCAGGAACAGATTCATGATGCAGAGCTGAAGGAACAGACTCATGATGCAGAGCTGCAGGAACAGATTCACGATGCAGAGCTGCAGGAACAGATTCATGATGCAGAGCTGAAGGAACAGACTCATGATGCAGAGCTGCAGGAACAGATTCACGATGCAGAGCTGCAGGAACAGATTCATGATGCAGAGCTGAAGGAACAGACTCACGATGCAGAGCTGCAGGAACAGATTCATGATGAATATATACAGTGGGGCAAAAAAGTATTTAGTCAGCCACCAATTGTGCAAGTTCTCCCATTTAAAAAGATGAGAGAGGCCTGTAATCTTTATCACAGGTATACCTCAACTATGAGAGACAGAATGAGAAAAAACAATCCAGGAAATCACATTGTAGGATTTTAATGAATTCATTTCAAATGATTGTGGAAAATAAGTATTTGGTCAATAACAAAAGTTCATCTCAATACTTTGTTATATACCCTTTATTGGCAATGACAGAGGTCAAAGGTTTTCTGTAAGTCTTCACAAGGTTTCCACACTGGTGCTGGTATTCTGGCCCATTCCTCCATGCAGATCTCCTCTAAAGCAGTGATGTTTTGGGGCTGTCGCTGGGCAACACAGACTTTCAACTCCCTCCAAAGATTTTCTATGGGGTTGAGATCTGGAGACTGGCTAGGCCACTCCAGGACCTTGAAATGCTTCTTACGAAGCCACTCCTTCGTTGCCCTGGCGGTGTGTTTGGGATCCCCGTCATGCTGAAAGACCCAGCCACGCTTCATCTTCAGTGCCCTTGCTGATGGAAGGAGGTTTTCACTCAAAACCTCACGATACATGGCCCCATTCATTCTTTCCTTTACACGGATCAGTCCTCCTGGTCCCTTTGCAGAAGAACAGCCCCAAAGCATGATGTTTCCCCCCCCATGCTTCACAGTAGGTATGGTGTTCTTTGGATGCAACTCTGCATTCTTTCTCCTCCAAACACGACAAGTTGAGTTTTTACCAAAAAGTGCTATTTTGGTTTCATCTGACCATATGACATTCTCCCAATCCTCTTCTGGATCATCCAAATGCCCTCTAGGAAACTCCAGACGGGCCTGGACATGTACTGGCTTAAGCAGGGGGACACGTCTGGAACTGCAGGATGTAAGTCCCTGGCGGCGTAGTGTGTTACTGATGGTAGCCTCTGTTACTTTGGTCCCAGCTCTCTGCAGGTCATTCACTAGGTCCCCCCGTGTGGTTCTGGGATTTTTGCTCACCGTTCTTGTGATCATTTTGACCCCACGGGGTGAGATCTTGCGTGGAACCCCAGATCGAGGGAGATTAGCAGTGGTCTTGTATGTCTTCCATTTTCTAATAATTGCTCCCACAGTTGATTTCTTCACACCAAGCTGCTTACCTATTGCAGATTCAGTTTTCCCAGCCTGGTGCAGGTCTACAATTTAGTCTCTGGTCTCCTTTGACAGCTCTTTGGTCTTGGCCATAGTGGAGTTTGGAGTATGACTGTTTGAGGTTGTGGACAGGTGTCTTTTATACTGATAACGGGTTCAAAAAGGTGCCATTGATACAGGTAACGAGTGGAGGACAGAGGAGCCTCTTAAAGAAGAAGTTACAGGTCTGTGAGAGCCAGACATCTTGCTTGTTTGTAGGTGACCAAATACTTATTTTACCGAGGAATTTATAATGAATTCATTAAAATCCTACAATGTGATTTCCTGGATTTTGTTTTCTCATTCTGTCTCTCATAGTTGAAGTGTACCTATGATAAAAATGACAGGCCTCTCTCATCTTTTTAAATGGGAGAACTTGCACAATTGGTGGCTGACTAAATACTTTTTTGCCCCACTGTATGTATCTATATATTATACATATCTGTTTATAGTACACATACCTATATATCATATACATCTGTTATACATAATATATGCATCTGTCCATACCTCCTCATTCCACAGTGTAAAGTATGTAAATACTCTCAATGTATTCCACATATGTATATATTTCACATCCTCAAATCTTTATTGTTGTTACTGTAAATATTCTTCTCTCTTTTTGCACTATTTTATTATCTTATCTGCACCATGTATGTTGAGTTGTTGGAGGAGCATGGGACATAAGATTTTCATTGTCAACATATACGCTGTATCTGCTGTGCATATGACCAATAACACCTTGAAACCTTGAAACAGTGCAGAGCTGAAGGCTCACCATGCAGAGCTGCAGGCTGAAGCAACAGAGGGTCACTCTCTCTGGGTCTGCTGCTTGAACCCAGAGACCTTCAGAGCCTCGTGCAGAGTGTTGAAGATCTGCAGCCTCTGTCCTCTGTGGAATCTCCAGCTTTTAGAAAGCTTGTCAGCCAAATCCCCGTTAACACACCAAGGACCAGGTGAGCTAACGCTGCATAGAGACTGGTTCCTATCCAGCAGGTCACAGGGCCGTGCAGAGGCTCCGCTCACATGTTATTAATGACACACAGAGACGTCACGGTACCGGTATTACATATTATCCAGCCCACTGAAACGGAGCAGGAGTTTAATCTCTAGCTCTTTCCTAATGTTCAGCATGTACTGCCAAATAGAGAGCCTTACTGATAAAGATGTATAAAGATACATCCCAACATAAAGTTATACAGTATTCCTGCTGCACGATACAAGCTTCTGAAGAACCCTGACCTGGAGCTGCTGAAAAAACACTGCAGGAAGAACTAGAAACATCTCTGGAAGAACCCAGGAGGTGTTGCTTCTACCTGCAGTTGTGCTACTCACAGATATCTTTATGTATATCTGTATATATATATACAGATATACATAAAGATATGTATCACTCAGTGTGTGCAGGTGGACGCTCAGCTGTTAGAGGAACACACGTCTGTAATCCCCTCAACGCAGTTTATGATTCCTGTTGTCTTTCATCCTCTCCTCTGATCATCTGGCAGCAGATCACTTGCCTCTAACTCTGTCTTCACACACACACACACACACACACACACACACACACACACACACACACACACACACACACACACACACACACACACACACACACACACACACACACACACACACACACACACACACACACAGTTATGTACTCCCCCACAACATGAAACATGGAATAACTTTAAACTGCGCTCTGATCTTTCTCTGTCGGCTCAGCCCAAATATTTGATCCTGTTTATTGTGTGATCGGTGGCAACAGATCTCATGCTGATACTCTGTTATTCAGCCTCTCATTACACACTCCCCGCCCCCCCCCCCCCACACACACACACACACACACAGCAGATATG
>NC_086369.1:17058019-17163019 GCF_036324505.1 Eleginops maclovinus
GGGGGGGGGGGGTCTCTTCCTTTCTGTAATGCCTTTAACCGAGAGGGGGGGTCTTGATGTCCCTCAGAGGACAGATATATCCTGATGGCTCTGTCCTCTTCATCTCTTATTGAGGCGCCTCTGAGCTGGGTAAACACATTACAGTCTACATTATTAATTCCAATCTCTGCAGCCCCCCCCCCCCCCCCCCACACACACACACACACACACACACAGTAAGCTACAGTAGCAATTTGATGTGTATGTTCAGGGGGGTTGGTCCTTTATTCCTCTGAAGTTAATTCCCACAGAAAGTCTGTGTCCTCAGCAGCTATCAGCCTACACACCAGTCTGTGTGTGCAGAGTGTAAACCACACACACCACTTATCACTGATCCAAGGCTACAGGGTGTGTGTGTGTGTGTGTGTGTGTAACGCTCCTCGGATTAAAGCTGGAAAGTGTCTCTCCGTTTGTATGAGACTGCAGCTGATAGTGACGGCTTTATATTCAGGAAGATAGCAGAGAGTTCAGACGGTACTGACCGGGTTTATCAGATAGAGGTGTGTGTCATCAGCTTAGAATAAGAGGAACGCAGGAGGACCCTGGAGTAGTATGGCCTCACAGACCCTACCCTGTAACCGGTTCACTACCTGCCATGTGTCTAAAGGCTTCTCAGGTACCTTCTTCCACACGCTTGCAGTCTGATGAAGCCAGCATTAACACGCTAACACCAGGGGTTCTCCTGAGACCTGGATAGTTTTCAGGACAACACGACGCGTCACACTTTAATGAGCTGCTCCAAACGATCCACAGGAAGTCGATGAAAGTCCCGTCCTTCATCAGCGTCCCTGTAAACACATCCAGCAGAGATGTGAGGGGGTCTCTGTTCCTGACTAACAGCCTGACCTGCACCCCCGCCTGTCCCTGCACAGAGTAATGGGCTCCATTGTGTGTGTGTGTGGTTAGGAAGCTGTGCAGCAGCGTGGGCAGACAGCTTTCCGATACGCAGCCAACCCCGACATGTAGCCACACAGTGGGGGGTGGTTAGCTGAGCGGGGGGGGGAGAGTTGCCTATTTGTCTCACCCCCTCTGTCTCCCTCTGTGGGTGGGAGACATCCCCCCAACACTTTCTCACACACACACACACACACACACACACACACACACACACACACACACACACACACACACACACACACACACACACACACACACACACACACACACACACACACACACACACACACACACCGATTCCCTTTAGCTGCAGCAGGAAGGTATTTTAAAGGTGGTGGATCAGAGTATGGGGGGTGGGGCTGTATTGGCAGAGAGTGGGAGGAAGGGGGGAGGATAATGGGGGAGGTAAAGACACGGTTATTTACTCGGTACATTAACCGCCTTTCAGCTCCTTTTCTCTGACATCTTTCCAGCCTGGACATCCTGTCCTCAGTCCCTCTGCAGGACCATCAACCACCACTCTGACCAGCAGGGAGCACTGGTCTCACAGAGGGGCTGGGGGATTACAGGGGCCTATAATGGGTGTTACCAACTTCCCACTCATTATCTATGGTTACAAGAATGGGTACCAGTTCAGTAAGACCCGTAGTGTCCAGAGGGAGCTGTGTGAAGGCAGACAAAGGTTGAACGGTCTGAGGAAGGACTGTGTTCAGACCGTCCTGAATGCTCTCTTGTCATTAAGCAGCCCCTCTGTGCAGCGTGCAGAACAAAGGTCTCTGTAATGAACGGCTGTGACTAACTGCTGATTGGATGTGTAAATCTTCTCAAAGGTCACGTCTCACCTGTTTAGTCCGAGGCCTTTAGCGGCCTGTAGTCCATCACAGCAGCTCTGCTGTGATCAGAGAGAGACACATCGCTGCATTCATCACAGGAGCAGACAGGACGCTCCCCGGTTCCTCAGACAGGTCTCTGGTCTGTGCAGACGGGTCTCTGGTCTCTGGAGACTGGTCTCTGGTCTCTGCAGACGGTCTCTGGTCTCTACGGATGGTCTCTGGTCTCTGCAGACGTGTCTCTGGTCTCTGGAGACAGGTCTCTGGTCTCTGCAGACGGTCTCTGGTCTCTGCAGATGTGTCTCTGGTCTCTGCAGACGGGTCTCTGGTCTCTGGAGACAGGTCTCTGGTCTCTGCAGACGGTCTCTGGTCTCTGCAGATGTGTCTCTGGTCTCTGCAGACGGTCCCTGGTCTCTGCAGATGTGTCTCTGGTCTCTGCAGACGGTCTTTGGTCTCTGCAGATGTGTCTCTGGTCTCTGCAGACGGTCTTTGGTCTCTGGAGACAGGTCTCTGGTCTCTGCAGACGGTCTTTGGTCTCTGCAGATGTGTCTCTGGTCTCTGCAGACGGTCTCTGGTCTCTGCAGATGTGTCTCTGGTCTCTGCAGACGGTCCCTGGTCTCTGCAGATGTGTATCTGGTCTCTGCAGACGGTCTCTGGAGACAGGTCTCTGTTCTCTACAGACGGTCTCTGGTCTCTGCAGACGGTCTCTGGTCTCTGCAGACGTGTCTCTGGTCTCTGGAGACAGGTCTCTGGTCTCTGCAGACGGTCTCTGGTCTCTGCAGATGTGTCTCTGGTCTCTGCAGATGTGTCTCTGTTCTCTGCAGACGGTCTCTGGAGACAGGTCTCTGGTCTCTGCAGACGGGTGTTTGACAGCGTGGTCCACTAATGTGGAAAATGTGATTCTGAGAGAGAGATGGGTCTGACGCTCTCTCACCGTCTGAAAGAGTGGCTGGTTTGGTCGACGTCACAGAAGTTGAAGAAGCTGTTCCACTCGCCCAAAACCATCTATCTGTGGAGCTGCTGCCTGTTTCAAATACCAACAGAGACCATTCAGCAGAGGGAGGCTTCTCTTTGTGTGTGTGTGTGTGTGTGTGTGTGTGTGTGTGTGTGTGTGTGGGTGTGGGTGTGTGTGGGTGTGTGTTTCAGCAGAGATCATGCAATCTGTAAAGATCCTCCAGGTGTTTCTACTAAAGCAGTTTAATCAGAAGTTGGTATGAAATGAAATATTTGCAGCATGCCTGACCCTCACCCTTTTAACTAACCACATTCTTTATTACTCACAAGCTCTTACCAACCTGTGTGTGTGTGTGTGTGTGTGTGTGTGTGTGTGTGTGTGTGTGTGTGTGTGTCCACATTCATTCAGCAGCCCTGTGCTGCTCAGACACAATGGGAACATCCTTGAACAGCGCTCTGATTATTGGAAACACACATCATGCAGTCTCTTCTCTGAGTGTTTTCACCTCTGTCATTAAGCACTTTAATCATTCTGCTGAACACACACACACGCGCACGCGCGCGCACACACACACACACACACACACACACACACACACTTTCATCCTGCACTTATCGTGGTTTCTGTTCTGCAGAGCCGTTCCTCAGTACACAAACCTGTAGACTGAGGTCCAGCTCTGTGCAGGACTCAGAGAGAGCTGAATGGACGGGTTGTTCAAGGTTCACTGTAACATCATTATCCCCCCGACAGCCCCCCCTCAGACAGCCTTGGAGCCTCTGAATGCTTCCACACTACCTGCTGCTCAGAGTATGCAGCTCCACCAACGTCCCAAAGCAGACTCTGAAGGACAGCTGAAGAGGCTCTGCAGGGGAGCTCCAGCATCCTCCGTCTCCTGCAGCTCCAGATCTCAGACCCTGTGACGGATGCTTTATTGAGGAGGAGGAGGAGCGGTCAGCGCCGCCCAGTCTCCTCTTCAGATGCTGCTTCATCCCGATGGTCGATGCTGCAGAGTGTGTGTGCGTGTGTTTCTGGTTATTACAGCAGCTGCTGCATGGCTGATCGACTGACTGATCGGTTGTGACCGCACTGAACTGTAAACGCTGGATCATGAACACGCTGTCTGTCATTTAAAGTGAGCTGCACTGTGTTCGGAGCACAGGACGCATACCCATCCTTCAGTTAGTGTTCTCTGACTGGTGAATGCTCCTGAGAGAGGTACCACGAAGCCTCCGTCACACAGCGCTGTGCAGGAAACTAACACTGAGTTATGATTACAGAGGTTTAATATTATTCTTTATTACAGGTTACACAGAATTCTGTAAAGGATCCTTCCATGAGGTTCGAAAGAGAGTTCATGCATTCACACACAAAATGACGCCTTATTCAAAGCGCAACACGGCTCTACGGCAGCAACAGGGGAGCATGCTCTGTGTGTGAGCAGGTCTGAGAGGCAGCGGTCTGAGGGAGTAAAGGAGGTGTGATTGTGTCAGTGTATCCTCTGCTTTGGATATAAGTACAGCAGGTTCATGGAGCTACTGTATGATGAAGAACAGCAGACTGAGGGTCCGGTACTCAGGGTCCGACCCTCAGGGTCTACAGGCGATCAGAGAGCGTTTAATCAGGTCTGGGGGGTTCATGCTGCACAGCTAACAGCCAGGCTATACTCTGGTGTGATGTGTCTCCTCCTGGATTAGTTTATATCAGAAACCCTTCTCCTGTTTCACCAGATGAAGATATATTTATAACGGGCTGACCCCCCCAATGTTAGAGAGACAGGGAGGCAGGAGGAGGGATGGAGGTTGTTAGTGTGCTCCTGCTGCTCCTGTCTCTGAATTATTTAGCAGCCGTTGTTGTGGAAGACATATTGGTTCATATGTCAGAGGATGCTGTTCTCTTCGGGCCCCCGAGGCCCCCACGTCTGCCTGATGAAGAGCGGGAATAACCTGTTCATGTTGCTCTGAGACAGGAGAGAGAGGGGGGAGAGGGGGGAGAGGGGGGAGATAGGAGAGAAAGGGAGGGACAAGAGAGAGAGGGAGGAGACAGAAAAGAGAGGGAGGAGACAGGGAGGAGGGAGGAGGGAGGAGACAGAAGAGAGAGAGGAGAGAGGAGAGAGAGGGAGGAGACAGGTGAGAGAGGGAGGAGAGGGGGGATATAGGAGAGAAAGGGAGGGACAGGAGAGAGAGGGAGGAGACAGAAAAGAGAGGGAGGGGACAGGGAGGAGACAGAAGAAAGGGATGAGAGAGGAGAGAGAGGGGGGAGACAGGTGAGAGAGGGAGGAGACTTTATTCCTCAGTGAAACCTGAAATCCAGGGTCTGACCTGTCCTCCTCTCCTCTCCTCTCTCCCTCTCCCTCTCCTCTCTCCTTTCTCCTCCTCCTCTCCCCTCTGCCCTCTCCTCTCCTCTCTTTCCGTTTCCGGTGAGTGTGAGTGTGAGTGGTGGTGGTGGACGAGCGAGTGGCGCGGACTTTGAATTGTTTGGTTTCTTGGTTTTCTGGTTTCCCCTGTATTTAAGTTCTGTTCTATGTGCACGATCAGGTACGTTTTATTTATTACTTTTTGAGTGTTGGCTGAGTGATCAGTGTTTCTTCTCAGGTGTTTTTCGGGAGGAATGGGGGCCTCCGAGAAGCCAGCTCCGTCTATCCGGCAGGGAGTGCGGATATTCCCGCAGGATAATAGTGTCTCTGTGGAGGAGGTTCTGCTGGCTGTCGGTGAGCAGGTAGGACATGGCAATATTTCTTTTGCATCACGCATGATGATGATGATGATGATTATTAGGGACTTATATGTCCAGGTCTCCCCGCTGTCAGTGCCATCTACGCGGATCACCGTCTCCGGTGGATCGATGGCCTCTCCAACGACTTCTTAAAGCGGTTCTGGAACATCCTTGGAGCCGACTTACATGGAGTTTTTATTGAATGTTTCAGAACAGGTTCTCTCCCTGTGTCGTGCCAACAGGCAGTGCTATCCTTACTGCCCAAAAAAGGAGACATTGCGCTGCTCAAGAACTGGAGGCCTGTGGCCCTTCTTTGTGTAGATTATAAGGTGCGTTCCAGAGCCTTATCAAAGCGACTTAAAGGCAGTCTGGAAACTGGTTCAGCCTCACCAAACATACTGTGTACCAAACAGGACAATAATGGACAACGTTTTCTTCATGCGTGATGTCATGGATGTTTGTAGGTCTCACGGTGTCAATCCCGAAGTACTCTGCCAAAAAGGAGTCCGTCCACACACTGCTGAACTTTTTATCCGGTGCTGCAAAGTCGGCCATTTGGCTGACGCGCAGGAACCGGGTCCAGGGTACCGGTAGTGTGGAGCCGGGGCCAGTTCTGCAGGGACTGGTGAAAGCCAGACTGAGGGTGGAATACACCTATCATCATAGGATGGACAATGTGCAGACCCTCAGTCAGTCAGGGCTGGGGGGATTATGCTCTGTGGGGGGGATGGGGAGCTGATGGTTCACGTGTGATTGCTGTGGTTGACTGTTTGACTGGTTGACTGTTTGTTTGTTTGTTTGTTTGTTTTCAGGAATGTTTTTTTTTATGCTTTTTGTGTTCACTCCGCTCAAGTGATGAAGCGAGAGTGATTGATCTGTTCTTACTCCACGCAATAGTTCCATAAAGGGACTTTGAAAATCAAAGCTCTCTCCTCTCCTCTCCTCTCTCCTCATTAACTCCTGAATGTATAATTAATGCTCTATTATGCAAATGTTATTACATTTTCATATCCTTTTCTGTGCAGAATTAAATACATCTTATTGAAAGTTAAATTATTTACAAGCTGTCGTTTCACAGAGGCAGCAGGAGGTACGTGTGTGTGGGTCAGATTTAAATCTCAGCTCAAATTGTTTCAGAGCAGCGTGGAATCGATGCGCTGCGGAGACGCTCCGGCATGAATTATAACCAGGAGTTTGTGAATGTGCTAAATGTATGGAGAATTACATTTCACTGTGTGTGTGTGTGTGTGTGTGTGTGTATGTGTGTGTGTGTGTGTGTGTGTGTGTGTGTGTGTGTTTGTGGGGGACCCCTACAGTTTATGAAAGGTGTCAGATGATGGCTTTAACGCATCCCCCAGTCTGTTGTTCTCCTGTTGTCTTCAGAGTCAGTGAATGCATCGCCTCTTCTCTCTCACCGGCCCTGAAGTACCCATCGCAGTCACCATGACAACCGGTCATCAGCCCCCTGGGGGGTGCAACAGAATCCTGCAGACGGTATGAGGATTACATTTGAATAGATGTGATTGCATTAGGAGAGATGAGCTTTACTGCTTTGTTGGGAGGGGGGGGGCAGTGTTTCTGTACTGAAGACCATCAAACCCCTGACACTATACACACTATACACTAAATGCCTTTAACCCCCGGACCAGGGTTCATATTTCCTCTCATGTCTGCAGGCCCTTCCCTGCCTGCAGAGCTCCTCTCCGATTGACTGGATTGAGAGGTTTCTCTTGTTCCTCTAACACAGTGGTTCTTAACCGGGGTTCGGTGAGTCAGTCTCAGGGGTTCGGCGGAGGTCAAGACACACACCCGACTCATATGATTCGTGATGACACGCCCCGCATGGCCATCACTGGCTGCAAGTGATCACGCTACATCGCTTGGCCTATCTGTGCTGCAGGGAATTTGGTGCGCTCAGTAGTCGACTTGTGACTGTCGTGATGGTACGTTGTGTGATTTCTTTCTTAATATTTTAATCCCTTCATACTAACTATATCGAGCAAAAAAAGAAAGTGGTTGGACGAATATGTACAATATGGATTCACATGTATAATGGAACGTGATGGGAGTCAGCAACCTAACTGCATGATTTGCAATGCCAAGTTGAGCAATTTCTAGTCTAGCACCGGCAAAACTAAAGGAACACTTCCTTAAGTAGGATGGAGATGGGGAATACAAGAACACAACACTTCCTGAATGCAAGGTGAAGAGAGCCAGATTCGATGAAAAGGCTACTGTGCCTGTTCTCGGCTTTGTACCCATCAACAAACCGATCCTCACAGCATCGTACGAAGTTGCTTACCTGATCGCAAAGCAGGGCAAACCACACACCATTGGTGAAACACTCATAAAACCAGCTGTGTTGAAGATGGCGAATATCATGCTGGGAAAAGCGGCTGAAGTTAAGTTATCCCAAATTCCTCTTTCAAATGACACCATCAGCAACAGAACAGAGGACATGAGCAAAGACATATTGGCTCAGGTAGTTGCAGATCTGATTTCACACCCGGCAAAATCAGCCTCCAACTCGACGAGACCACAGACGTTTCCAGTCTTGCTGTATTCGTGCGCTATGTGAAAGACGACGTGATAAAGGAAGATGTTTTATTTTGTAAGCCTCTTACAACAACAAGTAAGGCAGCCGATATGAAGAAACTTGTGGATGACTTCTTCAGAGACAACAATCTTTCGTGGGATATGGTTTCTGCAGTTTGTTCGGACGGAGCTCCAGTCATGCTGGGAAGAAAGTTTGTTATTGGTGCGCTAAAGCCGATGCACCACACATCATTGTTACGCATTGTATTCTGCACAGGCATGCGTTGGCAACAAAGACCTTGCCTCCAAAACTGGCAGAAGTATTAAAAATTGTAGTGGAATGCATGAACTACTGTATGTGCGAAATAGTGCTCCGCATCTTCAGTGAGCTGTGTAAAGAAATGGGCTCTGAATTCGAGGCACTTCTGTACCATTCTAATGTTCGGTGGTTATCCCGGGGACAGGTGCTGAATCGTGTTTTCCCATGGGTGTTTCCCAAACCCTGTTTTTGCAAGAGCACCAACATTGTCATGCAGATTGCTTCAAAAATTCTGAGTTCATTCTCATTTTAGCGTACATGGCTGATATCTTCGCAGCTCTCAATCGTCTCAATCAGCAGATGCAGGGCGGTGGAGACAACATCATCGAAGCGGAAGCAAACCTGAAGGCTTTTCAAAAAAAGCTTCCGTTATGGAAACGACGAACAGAGAACGATAACTTCGCAAACTTTCCCCTGCTGGACGACTGTGTAAGTAAGATCGAACATGTGTCTGGAATCGGAGACATTTCTGTACCCGTGGAACTAAAGCAAGCAATTGCCACGCACTTGGATGAGCTTGCAAAGTCTCTCGACGGATACTTCCCTACAAGAGAGTCATATCCAGCATGGGTGAGACAGCCGTTCACGTTTGGTGTTGAGACAGCAGATGTCAATGATGAATACCTCGACGAAATCATTGAAATTCAGCAGAGCCAGGTTCAACAGCAACTCTTCAGAACAACAACGCTCTCAACGTTTTGGTGTCAACAAATGGTAACGTACCCTGTTATTGCTAAGAAAGCCCTGGAGATGTTCATACCGTTCGTTACAACATATCTTTGAGAGCAATCCTTTTCGAAGATGCCGGACATAAAAACGAAGAAAAGGAACAGACTTTGTTTTGCGAAAATGACATGAGAGTGGCACTTGCCAAGGTGAAGCCGCGCATTTCTGACCTGGTCTCTCAAAGGCAACAGCAGAAGTCGCACTGATTTGCAGTAAGTATTCATTATTATGTTTTTGTTTTGCTGGTTTTGTTCTTTGAACACAGTGATGTTGATGCACGGTTCATTTTGTGCACTAGTAAAACATATACCTATGTCTTGAATTTGAAAAAAATCATATTTAATTTTTCCAATAAAGAAGGGTTCGGTGAACGCGCATATGAAACTGAGGGGTTCAGTACCTCCAACAAGGTTAAGAACCACTGGTCTAACAGATCCATCTGTCCATAATGCTGATCAATACTCAGAAAGATATTTACAAACATCCTGTAAACACCACACACACACACACACACACACACACACACACACACACACACACACACACACACACACACACATACACACATACACACACACACACACACACACACACACACACACACATACACACACACACACACACACACACACACACACACACACACACACACACACACACACACATACACACACACACACACACACACACACACACACACACACACACACACACACACACACACAGGGGTTAAATCCATAGGCTCGTTCAGGTGGGATCTGAGGAACCATTCTCACTGAACATCAGGATATCAGAGATCATGAAGTGCGAGATGAGAAGCTGAAGCCAGAGCAGAGTGAGAAGCTGAAGCCAGAGCAGAGTGAGAAGCTGAAGCCAGAGCAGAGTGAGAAGCTGAAGCCAGAGCAGAGTGAGAAGCTGAAGCCAGAGCAGAGTGAGAAGCTGAAGCCAGAGCACAATGAGAAGCTGAAGCCAGAGCAGAATGAGAAGCTGAAGCCAGAGCAGAGTGAGAAGCTGAAGCCAGAGCAGAGTGAGAAGCTGAAGCCAGAGCAGAGTGAGAAGCTGAAGCCAGAGCAGAGTGAGAAGCTGAAGCCAGAGCAGAATGAGAAGCTGAAGCCAGAGCACAATGAGAAGCTGAAGCCAGAGCACAATGAGAAGCTGAAGCCAGAGCACAATGAGAAGCTGAAGCCAGAGCACAATGAGAAGCTGAAGCCAGAGCACAATGAGAAGCTGAAGCCAGAGCAGAGTGATAAATAAAAGAATGAAGAGACAGACTGGTAAGCCCCCCTCCCCGGCCTGCTGTGTGGATTAGCCTGAAACCAGCAGCAGGAGGTGGATCAGGTTCCCAATTAAAACTGAAACAACAATGAAGGAATAATAAGAATAAGCATCCCCCCCCCCATCACTGATGTGTTGACGTGTGTTTAAACACGCTGTCACGCTGTAATTACTGTGTTGTGAAAGGACCTCTGAGTGCTAGGTAATTATCTCTCAGAATAAGTTGAATATATGATTATCAGAGGGCAGATGTTTAGAATAAAAAAGCTTCTCTGAGAACACAGAGGAAGCAGACTCAGCGTGACGTTGTGTGTGTGTGTGTGTGTGTGTGTGTGTGTGTGTGTGTGTGTGTGTGTGTGTGTGTGTGTGTGTGTGTGTGTGTGTGTGTGTGTGTGGCATCAGATAAATAAATCCTGGTTATTCTCTTGTTAACGATGGAGGCAGAAGGTTAAACCACAGGTCAGGTTACTGATACCAGGACTGCCTCAGTGAGAATGTCTCTCCAGTGAGGTCGGTGTGCTGAGGGTGAGTTCAGAGAGCTGAGGGTGAGGTCGGAGAGCTGAGGGTGAGGTCGGAATTTTTCCTGAATTGAACTCAGGGAAGAAACTCAGTGTGTGACGCTCTGCTGCTTCTGAACAACCTTTCTATATCTTTCTGACCAACAACACATCTTTGCAGCACTCACTCACTCACTCACTCACTCACTCACTCACTCACTCACTCACTCACTCACTCACTCACTCACTCACTCACTCACTCACTCACTCACTCACTCTTACTCTCACTCTCACTCTCACTCTCACACACAACACACACACACACACACACACACACACACACACACACACACACACACACACACACACACACACACACACACACACACACACACACACACACACTCTAAGAGCCTGTGATGGATGTGTGTGTGGGCGTTTAATTTCCTCCTCTGGACCATAAAGAGCCCAGCGGTCAGACTGCTGTAAATCTGGAGCTGATTAGCTGCTCTGCCCCCCCCCCTTTATTTGCACACTTTAATTTAACACACACACACACACACACACACACACACACACACACACACACACACACACACACACACACATACACACACACACACACACACACACACACACACACACACACACACACACACACACACACACCTTTACGTCTCATTGCACTGATGGATACGATGCATGAAGCCAGTCTAAAGGAAACCAGTTTCAATCCCAGTATGAGATGCACTATTCCCAGTTCCTTAACAGAGTCTCTCCTGTGACTCTCTATCTGCAGTGTGTGTCTGTGTGTGTGTGTGTGTGTGTGTGTGTGTGTGTGTGTGTGTGTTTGTGTGTGTGTGTGTTTGTGTGATTGACCTGATGCTGTAATTAAACCGTTAGACTGAGGGAAGAGCAGGTTTGTAATATGGCCGATAAATAATATGTATGTTGGTGTAACGAGAGTGTGTGTTCAGAAAGTGTGTGTTCAGAGTGTGTGTGACATGTATTTATCAGCGGTCAGAAACACCGGCTATATATGATGCAGACTGAGTATAAACTCCGGAGAGATGAAGCACAAGGCATGGAGAGACTGTGCTGACTGGTTGACGAGGACCAGGTGAGGGCAGAGCAGCAGGTGGAGATACTCTGCTGATTGGTTAACGAGGACCAGGTGAGGGGAGAGCAGCAGGTGGAGAGACTCTGCTGATTGGTTAACGAGGACCAGTTGAGAGGAGAGCAGCAGGTGGAGATACTCTGCTGATTGGTTAACGAGGACCAGTTGAGAGGAGAGCAGCAGGTGGAGATACTCTGCTGATTGGTTAACGAGGACCAGTTGAGAGGAGAGCAGCAGGTGGAGAGACTCTGCTGATTGGTTAACGAGGACCAGTTGAGAGGAGAGCAGCAGATGGAGATACTCTGCTGATTGGTTAACGAGGACCAGTTGAGAGGAGAGCCGCAGGTGGAGATACTCTGCTGATTGGTTAACCAGGACCAGGTGAGAGGAGAGCAGCAGGTGGAGATACTCTGCTGATTGGTTAACGAGGACCAGGTGAGAGGAGAGCAGTAGGTGGAGATACTCTGCTGATTGGTTAACGAGGACCAGTTGAGGGGGAGAGCAGCAGGTGGAGATACTCTGCTGATTGGTTAACGAGGACCAGGTGAGAGGAGAGCAGCAGGTGGAGATACTCTGCTGATTGGTTAACGAGGACCAGTTGAGGGGAGAGCAGTAGGTGGAGATACTCTGCTGATTGGTTAACGAGGACCAGGTGAGAGGAGAGCAGTAGGTGGAGATACTCTGCTGATTGGTTAACGAGGACCAGGTGAGAGGAGAGCAGCAGGTGGAGATACTCTGCTGATTGGTTAACGAGGACCAGTTGAGGGGAGAGCAGTAGGTGGAGATACTCTGCTGATTGGTTAACGAGGACCAGGTGAGAGGAGAGCAGTAGGTGGAGATACTCTGCTGATTGGTTAACGAGGACCAGGTGAGAGGAGAGCAGGTGGAGATACTCTGCTGATTGGTTAACGAGGACCAGGTGAGAGGAGAGCAGTAGGTGGAGATACTCTGCTGATTGGTTAACGAGGACCAGGTGAGAGGAGAGCAGCAGGTGGAGATACTCTGCTGATTGGTTAACGAGGACCAGGTGAGAGGAGAGCAGGTGGAGATACTCTGCTGATTGGTTAACGAGGACCAGGTGAGAGGAGAGCAGTAGGTGGAGATACTCTGCTGATTGGTTAACGAGGACCAGGTGAGAGGAGAGCAGGTGGAGATACTCTGCTGATTGGTTAACGAGGACCAGGTGAGAGGAGAGCAGTAGGTGGAGATACTCTGCTGATTGGTTAACGAGGACCAGGTGAGAGGAGAGCAGGTGGAGACACTGACAACAGGTATATTTAACATCATGTTAGTTTCAGTCATTGAAAGGTATTCATATTTCAGCAGATATTCAGTGGAATGAAACCCAAGGAGATGTCTCTGATCCATCTGGGTTTAGATTCAGCATAGAGGTGTGTGTGGTGCAGGTGAAATCACACGAGGCAAAAAAAGTCAATCACGACTCATCAGACACACCTGTCGCTGTGAGTCCAGCTCTGCACTCACCACAGCTCTGCAGGGTCAGGTGGAATTGCAACAAAGACTAGGAGCCTTCTTCTGACTGACTGAGGGTGGGGGGGTCTGCAGAATGTGCTCATGGTATTTTTCAATTACTCTCAGCGGGAACTCAAGGTGAATCTCTTCAGAGCAACACGTGCACACCTGTGATGCCTCCTCTTGAAACACGTGTCCCACATGGAGTCACACACACACTCCTCTCCCTGATACAGGTGACGCTGACTGAGAGAGTTTCTGAGGTCAGGGTTAAACTGTGTGTTGCCTCATCTGAACTACAGAGGGAGTGTGTGTCCATCTGTCCTGTGCCTGTTGACATTTAAACACACACACACTCCTGACTGCAACTACTGTCTCAGTGTTTCCTAATCTCCTGTAATAAAGAGTGTGTGTTCTGTAATCCTCTGATATCCAGACATCTGCTGAGCGTCTGCTGCAACTCTGCTCAGTGTGTGTGTGTGTGTGTGTGTGTGTGTGTGTGTGTGTGTGTGTGTGTGTGTGTGTGTGTGTGTGTGGAGCTACAGTTATTTTGATAACCAGCAGAGAAAGCTTTGTATTCACAGCAGGAGTATGTGTGTGTTTATGTGAACGAAGACCATGCCTACATGTGTGTGCATCCCCGTAAGGACATTTCAACATGTTGCTGTGTGTGTGTGTGGTGGGGGGGTTGTGCTTCTTGCTCTCCGTAAAATGGTTTCCATGGCAATAATAACCATAACCAGAATTCCATAGCAGTGTTTTCTCTGTGTGTGTGTGTGTGTGTGTGTGTGTGTGTGTGTGTGTGTGTGTGTGAGTGAGTGTGTGTGTGTGTGTGTGTGTGTGTGAGTGAGTGAGTGAGGCTGATAAAGCTCCGTCTGTCACTGCAGGAACATGACGAAAAAAACAATAAACATGTGTGTAGCGTGCCAATAACTGTTTATGTTCCTGGTGTTTCAGAGGCATCTCGTAAACACACCATCTGAGGTGTCTGAGGTGTCTGTGGAGTCTGAGGTGTCTGTGGTGTCTGTGGAGTCTGTGGTGTCTGAGGTGTCTGTGGAGTCTGAGGTGTCTGAGGTGTCTGTGGTGTCTGAGGTGTCTGTGGAGTCTGAGGTGTCTGTGGAGTCTGAGGTGTCTGAGGTGTCTGTGGTGTCTGAGGTGTCTGTGGAGTCTGAGGTGTCTGTGGTGTCTGTGGAGTCTGTGGTGTCTGTGGTGTCTGTGGAGTCTGAGGTGTCTGAGGTGTCTGTGGTGTCTGAGGTGTCTGTGGTGTCTGAGGTGTCTGTGGAGTCTGAGGTGTCTGGTGTCTGGAGTCTGAGGTGTCTGAGGTGTCTGTGGTGTCTGTGGAGTCTGTGGTGTCTGAGGTGTCTGTGGAGTCTGAGGTGTCTGAGGTGTCTGTGGTGTCTGAGGTGTCTGTGGAGTCTGAGGTGTCTGTGGAGTCTGTGGTGTCTGAGGTGTCTGTGGAGTCTGAGGTGTCTGAGGTGTCTGTGGTGTCTGTGGTGTCTGAGGTGTCTGTGGAGTCTGAGGTGTCTGAGGTGTCTGTGGTGTCTGTGGAGTCTGAGGTGTCTGAGGTGTCTGTGGTGTCTGTGGAGTCTGTGGTGTCTGAGGTGTCTGTGGAGTCTGAGGTGTCTGTGGTGTCTGAGGTGTCTGTGGAGTCTGAGGTGTCTGTGGTGTCTGAGGTGTCTGTGGAGTCTGAGGTGTCTGAGGTGTCTGTGGTGCCTGAGGTGTCTGAGGTGTCTGTGGTGTCTGAGGTGTCTGTGGAGTCTGAGGTGTCTGAGCTGAGGTGTCTGTGGAGTCTGAGGTGTCTGAGGTGTCTGTGGTGTCTGAGGTGTCTGAGGTGTCTGTGGAGTCTGAGGTGTCTGAGGTGTCTGTGGAGTCTGAGGTGTCTGTGGAGTCTGAGGTGTCTGAGGTGTCTGTGGAGTCTGAGGTGTCTGAGGTGTCTGTGGAGTCTGAGGTGTCTGAGGTGTCTGTGGAGTCTGAGGTGTCTGTGGTGTCTGTGGAGTCTGAGGTGTCTGAGGTGTCTGTGGAGTCTGTGGTGTCTGAGGTGTCTGTGGAGTCTGAGGTGTCTGTGGAGTCTGAGGTGTCTGTGGAGTCTGAGGTGTCTGAGGTGTCTGAGGTGTCTGTGGTGCCTGAGGTGTCTGAGGTGTCTGAGGTGTCTGTGGAGTCTGAGGTGTCTGAGGTGTCTGTGGAGTCTGAGGTGTCTGTGGAGTCTGAGGTGTCTGTGGAGTCTGAGGTGTCTGAGGTGTCTGTGGTGTATGTGGAGTCTGAGGTGTCTGTGGAGTCTGAGGTGTCTGAGGTGTCTGTGGTGTCTGAGGTGTCTGTGGTGTCTGAGGTGTCTGTGGTGTATGTGGAGTCTGAGGTGTCTGTGGAGTCTGAGGTGTCTGAGGAGTCTGAGGTGTCTGTGTGTCTATATTAAAGCATATTTAATATATATATATCCTGCAGCTCTCCACCAGTACGAGCCTCAGTCTGCTCACACACACACACACACACACACACACACACACACACACACACACACACACACACACACACACACACACACACACACACACACGCCTTTTATCTCTGAACACTGGCAGGGGATCTCAGCCTGATTTATATTTACATGAAAATAATAAAGAGACTGCTGTGTGTGTGTGTGTGTGTGTGTGTGTGTGTGTGTGTGTGTGTGTGTGTGTGTGTGTGTGTGTGTGATATCAACACACTTCTCTGGACGATTGAAGCTGTGTTTGCAGCCCTGTGCGCCTGATAAGCAACAAGAGACGCATCTGACACACACTCCTGCAGAAGAACACACACACACACACACAGTTGTTTTCTATTAAAGTGTATGTTGCTACATTAGCATGCAGCATCATGCTCGTTGCCTTTAATGCATCTTTCATCGTGCTGTGTGTGTGTGTATGTGTGTATGTATGTGTGTGTGTGTGTGTGTGTGTGTGTGTGTGTGTGTGTGTGTGTGTGTGTGTGTGTGTGTGTGTGTGTGTGTGAGTGAATATAAAGCTCATGATGGTGTGTGTGCTGCTGAATATTACATGATACACACCTCCAGTTTGTATCAACTAACACCACAGGGACACACAAATGTGTGTGTAGCGTGCAGCAGCTGAGTGATGTTCAGAGCTGACTGTAACACCTGACAGGATACACACCTGCACACACACTTTACACACACATTACAGCAGCTTTAACACACAGTCCTGGAGCACTTAGATCTGTCCCCTCTGCTATATGATGCTCAGTCGCTGTCACACACCACGCTCACACACACCTCCTGCATCTGTGGCAGAGTAAAACCTACACACCGCAGGAGAGGGGATTTAATTGGATGTAATTGTGCAAGGTAATTTGCAATTAGCATCAGGACACGCCCCGTTAGGGCCACATAAGGGATGCTGAGTGCCGCGTGCAAACACACACTACTGACATGTCTCAGACTCTTGGCCACAGACCTCTGACTTGTCCACAGTTCCCCTCTGAATATGACCCTGCAGCACCGTGATATCAGTGTGTCTGTCAGTGTGTCTCAGTGTGTGTGTGTCACTGGGAATCTGCAGACTGAGGATCTGGGCTCTCTTCGTTAGCGCAGCAGATGGTAGGAGTGAGCAGGCCGGTCATTTCTAAATCAATAGCCGGGCACATGGGAGGCACTGTGTGTGTGTGTTTGGAAAAAACCCATACACTGTAGCACACACACACACTTTCTTCTTCCTCTTCCTCCTCTTCCTGCAGAGTAAAGTCTGATACTCAGTGCTTCTCTGTTAATGTTAGATGTGCTCAGGCTTTACTCCCCTCTCAGTCTGAATGCGTTTGAGTGTTTGATGGAGCAGAACCAGAGCGCTGCAGAATGAAGCCACAATATTTCCCAACACAGCCCCTGTCAGGGTGACAGAGAGCTGGAAAGGTTGGAAGCAGCAGTAATTATTCTTTAAATGCCTTCATGTCAAACTGTCTTTCTGTCACAGAGAAGTGAAGCCGAGCCGCCGGGAAGTCGGAGCATTTGGAGAAGAGTGTGTGAAAATGAGCCGAAGCCCAGAGGAGGCCATCAGACCGCCGCCCAAATTAAACGGAGAATCAGTGACAGGATCAGCGGCTCCATTCAAATCAGAAAACAGTAATTACAAATAATTAATCTTCGCCAATCCCCCCCCCCCCCCCCCCCCGCACACAGCCTCACTTTCACCAGGCTCTGCAGACTCTCAGTGCTCTCATCGTTCCTCAGCAGATCGTCAGTTCGTCTTTAACTCGTCTAGATGTACGGTGGCTCACAGGAGCAAACGCGCTGCAGCTCCTCGGCCATCATATCTCTAGAGCTTCAAATGACCGGGTTCAAACACTCTGCATCCCGTTTACGGTGTCACATAACTAGATGCAAGAGGCTGGAATCACGTGATATTGCTCTCTATTGTTTCAGCTTGAATCTGCAGCCTGATGACGTCTGTGAATCTCAGAGAGGATTTGACAGAACGAGACTCAGTAACGTGTTCATACTAATGTCTGCTAAATAATAAAAGTGATTAACTGCTGTGGAGACGACCTGAGACTAAGCAGCCGTGATGTGTTAGCGCCATGAGATTAATACGCTGTGGAGTCATTTTCTGCACGTTCCCCCCGATAAATCACCGCCCTGCACTCAGAGCCCAGAAGAAGAGGAGACGCCGAGCCCAGGGCGACTTAATTGTGAGGAGGCGAGCCGAGAGGAGGACAGGAGGAAAATAAACGAAGCAATTTATCCATTAGTGTCCCTGAAGGCACCGCGACATGATTGGAGGTCGCTGACTCCGTCCATACGCTCCTGTGTATTGTTACTGCTCAGAGCAACGTCTCTGAGAAAATGGAAGCAGTCTCAGAGTTCCCCTCATATCCCTGAGATGTTTCCACATGTAGATCCGGTCTGGCCTGACCCTGCTACCAACTCTGCGTTGTGTTTGAATGGTTGAAAGAGACGTGGACAACAGCTCACTCTGCCAGCGGGGGAGTTTATTCTCTGTGTGAAACATCAAATATCAGTACAGCAGTGGCGGTGCGTCAATAGTGGGCGCTTGGGCGCCGCCCACCCTGACTTTTTGAGTTAAAAAACGTTATATATACAACATAATTGAAATAAGAAATGTACCGTGTTTATGGGTTAAATGTGTATGGGAGACCACTGTCAAGAACCGCTAAAATGTGTCCGGACATAATATATTGCCATTCGCCTTTTCTGAGAATAGGCAGGTCGGCTACCGTCCGTGGGCGCCGATAACATGGGAGTCTATAGGAGAGCTTATACTTTTCTCAGTCATTTTAGCAAGGATAGCTTTTCATTGGGGGATGAAACTTAGATCTGTGGGCGCCAATGGCATTGTTTCTTAGTTCAATGTGACATTCTTAGATACGCGATTGGACTATTTCGGCGAATCAGCATCGTTATCATTCCCTAACCACAAGCGTAAAGAGCAGCACCGTAGCTAGCTGAAACTTAGATTGAGTGAATATGGCGACATCGATGGCTGAGAACTCCGTGCAAGCTCTACTTAAAACACCGTTTCATCGACTATCAGATGTCGAAAAGAAGACATTGAAAGACTTGGGACCCGAGCGTCCGGATTTAAACATTCAACAGACGACCACTGATCGCGGGAGAACCTACACTCGGACTTTCTCCTCAAACTTGTATGCTAAGCGGAATTGGTTAGCTGGTTGTACAGTGAGCAATGCCTTTTTTTGTTTCCCTTGTCTGTTATTTCAAAGTCCTGGGACTGAAACACTTTGGACTACAACCGGGATGAAGGATCTAAAGCACTCACACAAAAATGTAAGAAGCACGAATGTGGCCGCAGCCACCTAACCAACTGTCTTAAGCTAAACCTCTAAAAAGGTGCTATTTAAACCGTGCCGCCCAACTGCGCCCCCCCAAAATGTTCACCAGCCGCCACTGCAGTACAGCCAGCAACTTCACAAGCCAGGTTGATCTCATGCACATGGTAGCCTAGCCTGTCGCACAAAAGTGCTGTACTCGATAAATAATTACATACACACTCTAATATATATTCAAACTGTGACTCTGTGGAGCATCTCATCCCATTTTAACAAACTATTGACAAGGCACTGGTATAACCCTACCTCTCTGGGAGCAACGCTGACTGAGGGAAATGCCGTGAGGTCGCGTAATTTCAAAATAAAAGCTCTTCCAAGACAAATTAAAAGGAAAGCAGGTGAGGTCAACAAAACATGACAGGAAAGGATATGAAATATATACCTGAGACGTTAGGACACCAGTCACACACACGTCCTGCTGACGTGTTTTAAACGTGTTCAGCAGTAGGTCCAGCTGCAGAGGCTAACCACTGAAGCTAATCAACACATCTCCTTTACTCTGCAGACCCCCAGACCCACAGACCCCCAGATCCACAGACCCACAGATGCACAGATCCACAGACCCCCAGACCCACAGGCCCACAGACCCACAGACCCCCAGACCCACAGACCCCCAGACCCACAGACTCCAAGACCCACAGACCCCCAGACCCACAGACTCCGAGACCCCCAGACCCACAGACCCACAGACTCACAGCCCCACAGACCCACAGACTCACAGCCCCACAGACCCACAGATGCACAGATCCACAGACCCCCAGACCCCCAGACCCACAAACCCACAGATCCACAGACCCCAAGACCCCCAGATGCACAGACCCCCAGACCCACAGACGCACAGACCCACAGCGCAGTAGCCCCTTCTCTCAGGAGAGGAAGTTATGAAGTGGGTCCTTTCTGATCACCGCTAATCTGAAGCCTCAGAAGGAAGCTGGACCTCGTCACGATCAGATCTGAAGAGCTGCCTGCTGTCAGCGGCACACAGGAAATTGCTGTTGTCCTTCAATATTTGCATTCATTGATCCATCTGAAGGCTGCGGGGAGGGGGGGCTTCACCTCCTCAGTGTGCAGAGGGGAACGTCACTCAAACACATCACAAACAGAGAGTTATTCAATCCCAGCTTCGTCCCCCCCTTGTGTTTTATAATATGTGTGTTTTAATAATCTGTCCACACACGTGCGTGCGTGTAACAACTGAATAAAGAAGTCTCTCTCAGCAGAGGTAAAGAAACAGCTGCTGGTGGAGGCACACACACACACACACACACACACACACACACACACACACACACACACACACACACACACACACACACACACACACACACAGTGCCCCGGGCAACTTGTCTTCCTGCAGCAGCTCCAGGAGAATCAGAGGCAGTCAGAGGAACACAGAGGGATATAAACGCAGGGGGGGAAGTCTTTATGTTCAAACAACATCATCTGCGAACTCAGACTAATGAGAACACACACACACACACACACACACACACATACGTTGACACACTGAGGGGAACTACAAGCGAACATGTCTCTCTCTGAGAGGGTGTTAGGTTTATGTTGATGATATGTCAGCTTTACTCCTGAACATACGAGAGGGATTTATTAAAGAGGCCCTGTCCCCCTCCTGTGGTGTGTTGTGTGTGTGTTAGTGCACGCCAATGGTCTGCTAACGGGTTCTTTCTACCAGAGTCTGGTTGTCTTCTTGTTTCAGCGTGTTGTTTCACAGTTTCTCTGCAGACATCGACACAGTAGCTAACCCAACAGCTGTCCAGCTTCTACCTCTGGATATTTAAGCATAAAGCTCATCTAAATAGTGTCTTCTTTAAAAGCTGAGACACGCTGAGAGGCTGCAGCACCACCATAAAGGCCACACCGTTAAACTGAAACCCCCCGACACACACTCTCGGTAACTGCACAGGTAACACTTCTGCAACAACAGGAAGCCATGATCGGCCAATCAAGGCTCTCTAAATATCTCACTGGTTACAGACCATAATAAACTGCCCCTCCCTATTTTAGACAAGAACCAACCAATAAGGGAACAGGTGAGCTGTGTGAGGAGGAGGAACAGGTGTGTGTGTGTGTCTGTGTGTGAGGAAGAAAAAGTGTGTGTGCGTGTGTGTGTCTGTGTGTGAGGAAGAAAAAGTGTGTGTGTGTGTGTGTCTGGTGTGTGTGTGTGTGAGGAGGAACAGGTGTGTGATGGAGCATTGAGAGGACACGCCCTCAATGCTCCTGTCTGCAGAAAAACTGAGGATTACACCTCTGGATGCTTCAGCATGATGGTCCTGTGTGTGTGTGTGTGTGTGTGTGTGTGTGTGTGTGTGTGTGTGTGAGATAGAGCCTTTATCTCGCCCCTCACAGAAACAGCTCTCTCTGAAAGCAGTGTTCCTCTCAATATGGTAACTGCTGTGATGTGTGTGTGAGGCATCACCTGCTCAGCTGTTAGAGACGTTCCTGCAGAGGAACACCCTGCTGCCGTCAGTCTCTCACACACCTGTCGTTAAACTCAGCAGGACGGAGGTTCAGTCTCGTGTTGGAGGAAGTTCATTATATATTATCAGGTTATTTGGGGGTCAGATCAGTCTCTCAATCTGAGGAATTGACGGTTTGATTTGTGATTTTCCTGCACCATAAATGAAGCAGTGAAATAATTACTTTCTCAGTTTGAACGAAGTAAAGCATGTGCTGGAGTAAAATCTCATGAGAGTGAGAGCTCCGTCTCTGAGTAGTTTAATAAAGACAACGTGGCCGTCTGCAGAGGAAACAGGACCAGACAATAAACACACACACACACACACACACACACACACACACACACACACACACACACACACACACACACACACACACACACAGGCGGGACTGTCCCTGCATGATGGAGCCACATTATTAGGGCTAAACACAGAAGAAGAGGGAGATTAAAGTGTCTGTGGAGAGGACATGATTTATGGCCTCCTCCTCTCTGATGTAGAACAGCCAGCTCCATTAGTACCATACAGTGGGCTGACTGGTGCTGCTCACAGATCCAGAGTCAGGCACTGGGAGAAGTCCATGAGGAAGTACTCATTATAAACCCTTTATAACCACAGGAGCTTTCCCAGGATCCTGTGAGCGGGTTTTTGAGTTCCGACCACAGGAACCAGGCTCTACATTTAATACTGTGACCATGTGAGCCAAACTGAGCCTTTAGAAACCAGTTAGACTCCCAGTATCTGGCTTTAAAACCTCAGTGGAAATGCAAAGACTTCCTGTGCCTGTTCCTCAGGTAAAGGTGAAGAATAGGCATTTATATCCTGTGCATCTGTCAGGAAATGTCACATCACCATCACCTCTCATTTAAATATCCCTTGACAATAATCCCAGGTGTCTCTGTTATAGGAACAGTTTGACATTTGGAGAAATGTACTCATTGTGCCATGAAGAAAGAGCTGGAGGATCGTTAGCTTAGCAACGTTTGACCCCCACTAACATGGAGGAGAGCTGTTTTCACATGGGTAAACACAGGAGATATTAGACCCTAAACTAGCTCCTCTCTGCATTGAACCCCTGGCTGAGTATAAATCTGCTTCCTGTCAGATAGGAGACGCTTCCTCCTCCTGTACTCTGATGTCCGTCTGCCCTTTAGAGGCCATCAGCTGTGATTACTCTAATCTGAGCTCACCGCTGCCGCCACATAAATTATCAATAAGTGAAATGTCACGGGACAAAGAGACCGGCTGTCTGCACAGCGCCCAGCGTCCCAGCGGATACATGAGATCCAGAGACTGAATGCAGCATCAGGAGCTATTACACATGGGGAGTTATTACACATGGGGAGTTATTACACATGGGGAGTTATTACACATGGGGAGTTATTACACATGGGGAGTTATTACACATGGGGAGTTATGACACATGGGGAGTTATTACACATGGGGAATGATTACACATCAGGAGTTATTACACATCAGGAGTTATTACACATCAGGAGTTATTACACATGGGGAGTTATTACACACAGGGAGTTATTACACACGGGGAGTTATTACACACGGGGAGCTATTACACATGGGGAGTTATTACACACAGGGAGTTATTACACATGGGGAGTTATTACACATGGGGAGTTATTACACATGGGGAGTTATGACACATGGGGAGTTATTACACATGGGGAATGATTACACATCAGGAGTTATTACACATCAGGAGTTATTACACATCAGGAGTTATTACACACAGGGAGTTATTACACACTGGGAGTTATTACACACGGGGAGTTATTACACATCAGGAGTTATTACACATCAGGAGTTATTACACATCAGGAGTTATTACACATGGGGAGTTATTACACATCAGGAGTTATTACACACGGGGAGTTATTACACATGGGGAGTTATTACACACGGGGAGTTATTACACACGGGGAGTTATTACACACGGGGAGTTATTACACACAGGGAGTTATTACACATCAGGAGTTATTACACATCAGGAGTTATTACACATGGGGAGTTATTACACATCAGGAGTTATTACACACGGGGAGTTATTACACATGGGGAGTTATTACACACGGGGAGTTATTACACACGGGGAGTTATTACACACGGGGAGTTATTACACACGGGGAGTTATTACACACGGGGAGTTATTACACACAGGGAGTTATTACACATCAGGAGTTATTACACATCAGGAGTTATTACACATCAGGAGTTATTACACATCGGAGTTATTACAACAGGGGAGTTATTTACACACGGGAGTTATTACACACGGGGAGTTATACACTCAGGAGTTATTACACACAGGGTTATTACACACGGGGAGTTATTACACATCGGGGAGTTATTACACACGGGGAGTTTTTACACAGGGGAGTTATTACACACGGAGTTATTACACATCAGGAGTTATTACACACGGGAGTTTATTACACATGGGAGTTATTAACACCACGGGGAGTTATTACACATCAGGAGTTATTACACACGGAGTTATTACACATGGAGTTATTACACATCGGGAGTTATTACACATCAGGGTTATTACACACTGGGAGTTATTACACATCGGAGTTATTACACATCGGAGTTATTACACAGGAGTTTATACACACGGGGAGTTATTACACATCGGAGTTATTACACATCAGGAGTTATTACACATCAGGAGTTATTACACATCAGGAGTTTACATGGGGAGTTATTACACTGGGTTATTCACGGGGAGTTATTACACAAGGGGAGTTATTACACACGGGGAGTTATTCACATAGGGTTATTAACATGTTATTACACATGGAGTTATTAACACGGGAGTTATTAACATCAGGGAGTTATTACACATCAGGAGTTATTACACATCGGGAGTTTACACCGGTTATTACACATCGGGAGTTATTACACATCAGGAGTTATTACACATCAGGAGTTATTACACACGGGGAGTTATTACACAGGGGAGTTATTCACATCAGGAGTTATTACACATCAGGTTATTACACATCAGGAGTTATTACACACGGGATACACAGTGAGTTATTACACATCAGGAGTTATTACACATCAGGAGTTATTACACATCAGGAGTTATTATAACACGGGGAGTTATTAAATCAGGAGTTATTCACATGGGATTTAAACCGGAGTTATTACACACAGGGAGGTTATTACAATGGGAGTTATTACACAGGGGAGTTATTACACATCGGGGGAGTTATTAACAGCAGGGAGTTATTACACATGGGGAGTTATTACACATGGGAGTTATTACACATGGGGAGTTATTACACATCAGGAGTTATTACACATGGGGAGTTATTACACATGGGGAGTTATTACACACGGGGAGTTATTACACATGGGGAGTTATTACACACGGGGAGTTATTACACATCGGGAGTTATTACACATCGGGAGTTATTACACATGGGGAGTTATTACACATCAGGAGTTATTACACATCAGGAGTTATTACACATGGGAGTTATTACACACGGGGAGTTATTACACATGGGGAGTTATTACACACGGGGAGTTTATTACACATGGGGAGTTATTACACATGGGGAGTTATTACACATGGGGAGTTATTACACATCAGGAGTTATTACACATCAGGAGTTATTACACATCAGGAGTTATTACACACGGGGAGTTATTACACATCAGGAGTTATTACACATCAGGAGTTATTACACATCAGGGAGTTATTACACATGGGGAGTTATTACACATGGGGAGTTATTACACATGGGAGTTATTACACATCAGGAGTTATTACACATCAGGAGTTATTACACATCAGGAGTTATTACACACGGGGAGTTATTACACATCAGGAGTTATTACACATCAGGAGTTATTACACATCAGGAGTTATTACACATCAGGAGTTATTACACATCAGGGAGTTATTACACACGGGGAGTTATTACACACGGGGAGTTATTACACATCAGGGAGTTATTACACATCAGGAGTTATTACACATCAGGAGTTATTACACATGGGGAGTTATTACACATGGGGAGTTATTACACATGGGGAGTTATTACACATGGGGAGTTATTACACATGGGGAGTTATTACACATGGGGAGTTATTACACACGGGGAGTTATTACACATCAGGAGTCATTACACACGGGGAGTTATTACACATCAGGAGTTATTACACACGGGGAGTTATTACACATCAGGAGTTATTACACATCAGGAGTTATTACACATGGGGAGTTATTACACATGGGGAGTTATTACACATGGGGAGTTATTACACATGGGGAGTTATTACACATCAGGAGTTATTACACATGGGGAGTTATTACACATCAGGAGTTATTACACATGGGGAGTTATTACACATCAGGAGTTATTACACATGGGGAGTTATTACACACGGGGAGTTATTACACATGGGGAGTTATTACACACAGGGAGTTATTACACACGGGGAGTTATTACACATCAGGAGTTATTACACATGGGGAGTTATTACACATGGGGAGTTATTACACATCAGGAGTTATTACACATGGGGAGTTATTACACACGGGGAGTTATTACACATGGGGAGTTATTACACACGGGGAGTTATTACACATGGGGAGTTATTACACATGGGGAGTTATTACACATCAGGAGTTATTACACATCAGGAGTTATTACACATCAGGAGTTATTACACATGGGGAGTTATTACACACGGGGAGTTATTACACATGGGGAGTTATTACACACGGGGAGTTATTACACATGGGGAGTTATTACACATGGGGAGTTATTACACATCAGGAGTTATTACACACGGGGAGTTATTACACATGGGGAGTTATTACACATGGGGAGTTATCACACATCAGGAGTTATTACACATCAGGAGTTATTACACATGGGGAGTTATTACACATCAGGAGTTATTACACACGGGGAGTTATTACACATGGGGAGTTATTACACATGGGGAGTTATTACACATCAGGAGTTATTACACACGGGGAGTTATTACACATGGGGAGTTATTACACATGGGGAGTTATTACACATCAGGAGTTATTACACATCAGGAGTTATTACACATCAGGAGTTATTACACATGGGGAGTTATTACACATCAGGAGTTATTACACATGGGGAGTTATTACACATGGGGAGTTATTACACATCAGGAGTTATTACACATCAGGAGTTATTACACATGGGAGTTATTACACATGGGGAGTTATTACACACGGGGAGTTATTACACATGGGGAGTTATTACACATCAGGAGTTATTACACATCAGGAGTTATTACACATGGGGAGTTATTACACATGGGGAGTTATTACACACGGGGAGTTATTACACACAGGGAGTTATTACACACGGGGAGTTATTACACATCAGGGAGTTATTACACATGGGAGTTATTACACATCAGGAGTTATTACACATCAGGAGTTATTACACATCAGGAGTTATTACACATGGGGAGTTATTACACACGGGGAGTTATTACACATCAGGAGTTATTACACACGGGGAGTTATTACACACGGGGAGTTATTACACATCAGGAGTTATTACACACGGGGAGTTATTACACATCAGGAGTTATTACACACGGGGAGTTATTACACACGGGGAGTTATTACACATCAGGAGTTATTACACACGGGGAGTTATTACACATCAGGAGTTATTACACACGGGGAGTTATTACACATCAGGAGTTATTACACATGGGGAGTTATTACACATCAGGAGTTATTACACATCAGGAGTTATTACACATCAGGAGTTATTACACATGGGGAGTTATTACACATCAGGAGTTATTACACACGGGGAGTTATTACACATCAGGAGTTATTACACACGGGGAGTTATTACACACGGGGAGTTATTACACATCAGGAGTTATTACACACGGGGAGTTATTACACACGGGGAGTTATTACACATCAGGAGTTATTACACATGGGGAGTTATTACACACGGGGAGTTATTACACACGGGAGTTATTACACATCAGGAGTTATTACACACGGGGAGTTATTACACACGGGGAGTTATTACACATCAGGAGTTATTACACATCAGGAGTTATTACACATCAGGAGTTATTACACACGGGGAGTTATTACACACGGGAGTTATTACACACGGGGAGTTATTACACACGGGGAGTTATTACACACGGGGAGTTATTACACACGGGGAGTTATTACACACGGGGAGTTATTACACACGGGGAGTTATTACACATCAGGAGTTATTACACATCAGGAGTTATTACACATCAGGAGTAATTACACACGGGGAGTTATTACACACGGGGAGTTATTACACACGGGGAGTTATTACACACGGGGAGTTATTACACATCAGGAGTTATTACACATGGGGAGTTATTACACATGGGGAGTTATTACACATGGGGAGTTATTACACATGGGGAGTTATTACACATGGGGAGTTATTACACATGGGGAGTTATTACACATCAGGAGTTATTACACATCAGGAGTTATTACACATCAGGAGTTATTACACATCAGGACTTATTACACATGGGGAGTTATTACACATCAGGAGTTATTACACATGGGGAGTTATTACACATGGGGAGTTATTACACATGGGGAGTTATTACACATGGGGAGTTATTACACATCAGGAGTTATTACACACGGGGAGTTATTACACATCAGGAGTTATTACACATCAGGAGTTATTACACACGGGGAGTTATTACACATCAGGAGTTATTACACATCAGGAGTTATTACACACGGGGAGTTATTACACATGGGGAGTTATTACACATCAGGAGTTATTACACATCAGGAGTTATTACACACGGGGAGTTATTACACACGGGGAGTTATTACACATCAGGAGTTATTACACATCAGGAGTTATTACACACGGGGAGTTATTACACATCAGGAGTTATTACACATCAGGAGTTATTACACATGGGGAGTTATTACACATCAGGAGTTATTACACACGGGGAGTTATTACACACGGGGAGTTATTACACATCAGGAGTTATTACACATGGGGAGTTATTACACATGGGGAGTTATTACACATGGGGAGTTATTACACATGGGGAGTTATTACACATCAGGAGTTATTACACATCAGGAGTTATTACACATCAGGAGTTATTACACATGGGGAGTTATTACACATCAGGAGTTATTACACATGGGGAGTTATTACACATGGGGAGTTATTACACATGGGGAGTTATTACACATGGGGAGTTATTACACATCAGGGGTTATTACACACGGGAAGTTATTACACATGGGGAGTTATTACACATCAGGTGTTATTACACATCAGGAGTTATTACACATGGGGAGTTATTACACATCAGGAGTTATTACACACGGGGAGTTATTACACATCAGGAGTTATTACACATCAGGAGTTATTACACATCAGGAGTTATTACACATCAGGAGTTATTACACACGGGGAGTTATTACACATGGGGAGTTATTACACATGGGGAGTTATTACACATGGGGAGTTATTACACACAGGGAGTTATTACACATCAGGAGTTATTACACACGGGGAGTTATTACACACAGGGAGTTATTACACATCAGGAGTTATTACACACGGGGAGTTATTACACATGGGGAGTTATTACACATGGGGAGTTATTACACACGGGGAGTTATTACACACCGGGAGTTATTACACATGGGGAGTTATTACACATGGGGAGTTATTACACATCAGGAGTTATTACACATGGGGAGTTATTACACACGGGGAGTTATTACACACGGGGAGTTATTACACATGGGGAGTTATTACACATGGGGAGTTATTACACATGGGGAGTTATTACACATGGGGAGTTATTACACATGGGGAGTTATTACACACGGGGAGTTATTACACATCAGGAGTTATTACACACGGGGAGTTATTACACATGGGGAGTTATTACACATGGGGAGTTATTACACATGGGGAGTTATTACACACGGGGAGTTATTACACATCAGGAGTTATTACACATGGGGAGTTATTACACATCAGGAGTTATTACACATGGGGAGTTATTACACATGGGGAGTTATTACACATGGGGAGTTATTACACATCAGAAGTTATAACACCTGGGGAGTTATAACTCCTGCATCATGGAGAGAATCTCCTGATGTGTAACAGTGTATGTAGACCTGTCTAACCTCAGCTTGTTACCTCTGCTCTTTTTTAGCAGAGCTCCTGACCTTCCTGAAGTGACCTGGTGAGGATGCAGCTTTAGAGCTTACTACGGTGGCCGACACGTGTTAAACTCTTCATCTGGAGGAACGTGCTGCAGCTGTGGAGTCAGCTTCAGCAGCTTCATGCAGACACTTTCACATTCAGAGGACACATTCTCTATCTCTTTCATTTCAAACATCATTATTTTTGATGTAGCAGCCATGTGTTCTGGAGGATTCAGCTCAGAGAATGTTTATGCATGCCCCTGTGTGTCGTGTGTGTGTGTGTGTGGTTGTATGTGTGTGTATCCTCTCTGTCATTATTCACTTCACACACCACCTTTCATTAACATTGGTGACACTCTGTATATCAGGAACACACACCTCATATTTACAGCTGCACTCTCTGCTGATATTTGGATGCACCTGCACACTGTGTGTGTGTGTGTGTGTGTATGTGTGTGTCCTCTCTGTCATTATTCACTTCACACACCACCTTTCATTAACATTTGTGACACTATGTATATCAGGAACACACACACACACACACACACACACACACACACACACACACACACACACACACACACACACACACACACACACACACACACACAATTATGTGAAACAGCTCCTGCTGCTGTGTAAATATTAAACATAGAATACTCAATAAAACTGAAACCGTATGAGAGATACTTGAAGATGGATGATATGACCTTTCATAATAATATTGTATATTAAGTATAAAGGTTATCAATACTGCAATAATATTTAAAGTTACCCAATAAACTTTCCTCTCTGTGTGCAATCTGTTCTCTGTGAGTACAACTCTTGAACTGTTCTTGGTTTATAATACAAATGATTCAGAGCTGGAAGAAAGTCAGACTGCAGCACCTTTTCACAATCAATCCAGAGGACACAAGAAGTCCTCAGAGTCCCCAGCTCCTCCTCGTTAAGCAGCTCGTTACAGAGAGGCAGCTCACCTGTGCGGGGCTGCTGCTCTCAGGTGCTTCATCCCAAAGCCCCGTCAGACCTCCTGTCTGTTCCTCACTTGAGCAGGGAGGACAGAGGAGTCCTCAGGTATGGGATGGGGTTTCACTCCAGCATCACCTGTCACTATTAACACCTTTAAACCTGCAATGAGTTAATCCAGATCCCCCCGCCCCCCCACAGCCGGAAGAAGAGGCTCCTGATGACTGAGTCCGTTACATGAAGTCTTCCTGCTGTCAGAGGCCGGTACCTCTGACAGCAGGAAACAAACATCCAATCACAGTGTGTGTAGACAGAGAGAGCCCACCTGCAGCACAGGTTATAAAACAGTTAAATCATTATAAAAACAAATGAAAATGATCCCTGTTCCTACACTGGATTCCTTTCTCCAGTTAAACTGGTAACGCTCCCCTCAGCTGCAGGTCATGACTGAAACATTTGAATGGGACTCAATGTGACTGTACATATCTCCAGCAGCATTTTGTTAGACTGCAGGTTTTAAACTTTATATGATGATGTATCTCAGTCACTCTGGCCTCGTTCACACTGCAGGTCTTAATGCTCAAGTCAAATTTCTAGCTCATATCCGATTTTTTTGTTTGGCTGTTCACATTATTTTTTAAATGTGGTCTATATCAGACTCCAGTGTGAGCTGCTCACGGTCCTGAACTGACCCGCATGCGCAGAAGAACAATAACAAAGACGTCACACGCAGCACGCTTTGTACGGAAGTAAACATGGACGCTACTGAAGTCAGCGTTTACGGTTTCATTCTAAGTTGTTGTGCAGTGGAAGCCGGCGAAGTTAAGAGCAGATGATAACGAGAAGAAGGATGAGAAGAAAGAGAGCAACACTGTTAACAATGGCTACTACGTCTGTACGGAGGTGTGTTTGGATGCGGAGTCGGAGCCAGGAGTGGTGGGATCGTGACGTCTGCCATGTTTGTAATCACCGCGTCCGAGTGACTTCCGCCCCACCGTCGCAGATGTATGACGATTGTCGCTCTAGAATGACGTAAAAGTCGCATGAATTGCGACATGACTGTTCAGACTGAGGTCGCATTGCAAAACAGCAGACCTGTATCTGATTTAGGACCACATATGAAAGTAGCCCAAATCGGATTTGAAAAAAATCTGATTCCATGTGATTAGTGCTGTTCACGCTGTTAGAAAGAAATCAGATCTGAGTCACATATGATCGGATTTGGGCTACTTTTGCCTGCAGTGTGAACGGGGCCTCTGTGAGTTCAGGTAAATGCAGAAGACTTGATCCTCTGGTGGGTTAGGGTCTGCTGTTCCTATGAAACCTGAAGATCGACCATAACTGTTGTGTTCTCTCCCTCCTCCCAACGTTAACCACAGGAGAGAATTGCAAACATTGTTCATTGAGGGAACAAGAAAGCGTGCCTCGATTTATCATCACACGACCTCTTCTACCTTCCCTCCCTCAATCTGTGCATCTAGTCGCTCTGTGTTGCAGACGAGTTGGTTCTTCTTCTATCTGGAGAAACCATGGAGAGCTATATCAGTGTTTCTGCAGCTCCTCATCTTCATAATCATAAAGCACCGGGGTCTGCAGCCGTGTGTGTGATCCTGCTGGAGATGGTGTGTGTGTGTGTGTGTGTGTGTGTGTGTGTGTGTGTGTGTGTGTGTGTGTGTGTGTGTGTGTGTGTGTGTGTGTGTGTGTGTGTGTGTGTGTGTGTGTGTGTGTGTGTGTGTGTGTGTGTGTGTGTGTGTGTGTGTGTGTGTGTGTGTCACTAAGAACTAATGTGTGTGATTAAACGTGAGGCAGATATTAGACACACACCTCCCACTTCCAGGTTTAACATCTCCTGAATATCAACATGTCTCCAGTGTGTTTTGCCTTGTTTACTATTGTTTACTCAGTGTTTGCTGCAGGGTATTTGTACACTGCACCATCATACGGTGGTATTACCATTACCAATCAGCTGTTAGACTCCCGGTTGTTTACTAACGTCCCTCTCTCTCTCTCTCTCTCTCTCTCTCTCTCTCTCTCTCTCTCTCTCTCTCTCTCTCTCTGAGTGTTTCAGTTGAACCTGCGTCTGCTCCGCTTGATGAACACCACTCCATTAGTCTGTTTTTCCTGCTGTTTTTGATCAACTCTGCTGAGGACTCATTATAGAGCACACGCGCTCGCACACACACTCACACACTCAGGTGAGAGTGTGTTCCTTTGTCAGCGGCAGGAAGTGTGTGTGGTGACTGGAGAGCTCATTCCAGCCCCTGCTCCCCCATTAGCCCGACAACATTGTTTGTCTCGTATCACTTTTGACAGCTTGTTTGTGTGCCCCCCCCCCCCCCCCTAATAAAGCGCAGGGTGTCAGCGTGTTGTTTCCTGAGCAGCCGGCTGATAAACGGCCTGATCTGCTGAGTGTTTGACAGTTTCCTTATTCCCCTTTAGCTCAGAGGTCCCTCATCAGCTAATTCCAACATGCAGCCTCAGAGGCACCGCTCTTTGGGGAAATGTCATTTTTAATTAAATCCCAGGTCCTTTAAGATAAGCAGCTAGGCGTTCATTTCCCCCTGGGGGGGGGGGCTGTCAGGAGTGTGACGCCTGTCTGTCAGGATCCATCGCAACGGGTCCTGCTATGCATGCAGAATCCCTCTCCTGTGAAGGGGGAAATGTTTCATAACACTATCACACTCCGATCATGGGGGGAACTTGTTCTGCACACCGTCCCTGAACGCCTCACAGTCAGGATATCTGAAGGGACTCGGGTAGCTACGTTAGCGAGCTAGCTCACATCAGAAACAGTCATGTGATCATTTTGGTAAAATAAGTTTCCAACAACACAGAAAGCTCTCCAGTTTTAGGATCCTGAACGTCTCACAGCTGTGTGCGTCTCTCTTTAGTGTCCCCTGGACTCCAGCTGTGTGCGTCTCTCTGTAGTGTCCCCTGGTCTCCAGCTGTGTGCGTCTCTCTGTAGTGTCCCCTGGTCTCCAGCTGTGTGCGTCTCTCTTTAGTGTCCCTGGTCTCCAGCTGTGTGCGTCCCTCTTTAGTGTTCCCTGGTCTCCAGCTGTGTGCATCTCTCTGTAGTGTCCCCTGGTCTCCAGCTGTGTGCGTCTCTCTGTAGTGTCCCCTGGACTCCAGCTGTGTGCGTCTCTCTGTAGTGTCCCCTGGTCTCCAGCTGTGTGCGTCTATCTTTAGTGTCCCCTGGTCTCCCGCTGTGTGCGTCTCTCTTTAGTGTCCCCTGGTCTCCAGCTGTGTGCGTCTCTCTTTAGTGTCCCCTGGTCTCCAGCTGTGTGCGTCCCCTGGTCTCCAGCTGTGTGCGTCTCTCTTTAGTGTCCCCTGGTCTCCAGCTGTGTGCGTCTCTCTTTAGTGTCCCCTGGTCTCCAGCTGTGTGCGTCTCTCTTTAGTGTCTCCAGCTGTGTGCGTCTCTCTTTAGTGTCCCCTGGTCTCCAGCTGTGTGCGTCTCTCTTTAGTGTCCCCTGGTCTCCAGCTGTGTGCGTCTCTCTTTAGTGTCCCCTGGTCTCCAGCTATGTGCGTCTCTCTTTAGTGTCCACTGGTCTCCAGCTGTGTGCGTCTCTCTTTAGTGTCCCCTGGTCTCCAGCTGTGTGCGTCTCTCTTTAGTGTCCCCTGGTCTCCAGCTGTGTGCGTCTCTCTTTAGTGTCCCCTGGTCTCCGTTGTGTGCGTCTCTCTTTAGTGTCCCCTGGTCTCCAGCTGTGTGCGTCTCTCTTTAGTGTCCCCTGGTCTCCAGCTGTGTGCGTCTCTCTTTAGTGTCCCCTGGTCTCCGTTGTGTGCGTCTCTCTGTAGTGTCCCCTGGTCTCCAGCTGTGTGCGTCTCTCTGTAGTGTCCCCTGGACTCCAGCTGTGTGCGTCTCTCTTTAGTGTCCCCTGGTCTCCAGCTGTGTGCGTCTCTCTTTAGTGTCCCCTGGTCTCCAGCTGTGTGCGTCTCTCTTTAGTGTCCCCTGGTCTCCGTTGTGTGCGTCTCTCTTTAGTGTCCCCTGTACTCCAGCTGTGTGCGTCTCTCTTTAGTGTCCCCTGGTCTCCAGCTGTGTGCGTCTCTCTTAAGTGTCCCCTGGTCTCCAGCTGTGTGCGTCTCTCTTTAGTGTCCCCTGGTCTCCAGCTGTGTGCGTCTCTCTTTAGTGTCCCCTGGTCTCCAGCTGTGTGCGTCTCCAGGGTGCGATTTGACAAAAAAACAGAGGGGGGATGTTTTTTTAATTTATTCATAGACAAGAACATTGGACTTTTAACTTGCATAACTAGGGAGAAAAAAACGCAAAAAGTAGACAGGCCCTTTTTTCGGGTCCGTGGATTAGTCCCCATCACAACATGGCAAAACTTTTAATAACCCATACATGGATTTCTATTCAACGTCACAAAAACATGCGTACGCACTAACAGGCAGAAAGCACCATAGAACAGCATCAATGCTCTCCATGAAAAGACCCTCCAAGTAACTTAAATCAAACACTCAAAATAATTCACTAAATAGCACAACGTGCTGTCAACACTCAGGGACAGGTCTGGAAAACTAGACAAAGTAAACAGTCGGCTCTGGTGACAAATTTGTGGTGGCTTTTTCGTTTTTCCGATCGGGGCATTGTCTGCAGCATTTCGGCCCTCTTCTATCCACAATTCTGCAAATGGGTCCTGTAAAGTAAGATGATATGCTGCTCTGAACGCGTTTCATGTTTGGTTCAGCGCTGTTTTTCCTGCGAAGTTCCCGCACAAAAATGTTACAATGTTTTTGTGTTCGATGACGTTCAGAAATATGCACCGTCTGCCAGAAGGCTGCTGAATAGCCTACTCTGATGTAAAGACACTGAAGATCGTTAGATTTCAAGAGTTTAAGTAGGCTAGCAGTTAAGTTGCATTCATCGCTATCAAGGGGGGGAAATCCTTGTCCCCACCGGAGATAAAAATAATTTAGCAGAGGTAGGGATAGGAAAACCAGAGGGGGGGAAATCCTCACCATCCCCCCCTACAAATCGCACCCTGTGCGTCTCTCTTTAGTGTCCCCTGGTCTCCAGCTGTGTGCGTGTCTCTACATGTTTTTATACTGTGACTTGCCAAAGTCCCTTTGTGTTGTTGTGTATTTATGGTGGACACGTTTTCCTAATGTCAATCATCTCAAGCAGCTCAGTCTGCAGGAAACCGTACCTTTATTTTCAACGTTTCTGCAGGTAATGAGGTTTGCAAGTGAAATTTAATAGGAATCAATTTGCCCCAGTTGTTTTCCATCATCCTTTTAACATTTCTTTTATTGGGATGGTGCATTTTATTTATACGGGATATTATTTTTTGCACACTTACATGTTTAACACTCCTTTTTGTAGCAGGCAGGGCTTGTCAAAGCAGGAAGAGCAGGGGCCATTGATACCATTAATACCATTAATATGAATACCATTAGCTGGCTCTCTTGAGTCACAGTCCATCAGAGGATCAGCAGGACTCATTAAGAATAATGTTTGATATAATGTAACTCTGAAGAGATGTTAAAACCCTAAAGAATTACCTGGTGCTGTAACCTGATGACCTGCAGCGACAGGGGTGTTCACTCCTCCTCATGATGAAGGTAGGAGGGTTCACACCCTGCACAGATTCAGACCGGATATTTAATGTTCCTGTATAAGAACATGTATTTTAGGATTCTTTTCTACTACCTCATGTCTTACCTGATGTGAAAATATTTGATGTATTTTTTTTAATAAATAAAGGCTTCGGCTCTTTCCGTCCGTTTCCGCCGTGCCTCGTCTGCCTCCATTTTGCACTGTGTGTGTGTGTGCGCAGTGTGAGTGCGCAGATCGGAGGGAGTAAACAGCAGCAGCAGGACGCACTGAGACTCTGCAGAAATGGACGGGTAAACCTGATCAATAACCCTTTACCTGTGTTGTGTATGTGTGTGGATGCCCTGCAGCGTGTGTGTGAGAGTGTGTATGTGAGATAGTGTATTTAAAGGAGAGGATAGCTTAGATTAGCATCACTTAGCATGCTTGTGATACAGTATCGACGGTCCTTTGTGTGGTGGCTAGCAGCTAGCCTAGCTCATGGAGCGGCTAACAACACAGTGTGTGTGCTGCTTCTGAATGTGTGAGTGTGCTGCTTCTGAATGTGTGTGTGTGTGCTGCTTCTGAATGTGTGTGTGTGTGTGTGTGTGTGTGCGCGCTGCCTCTGAATGTGTGTGTGTGTGTGTGCTGCTTCTGAGTGTGTGTGATGCTTCTGAATGTGTGTGTGTGCTGCTTCTGAATGTGTGTGTGTGTGTGTGTGCGCGCGCTGCCTCTGAATGTGTGTGTGTGTGTGCTGCTTCTGAGTGTGTGTGCTGCTTCTGAATCTGTGTGTGTGCTGCTTCTGAATCTGTGTGTGCAGACATCACTCTCATCATCTGGTGTCAGAGCTGCATGGTGTATCACAGCTGGTATTACTCAACATAGAGTGTGTATCAGCGTTATAGTGTGTGTGCTGTGGAGTGTGTGTCTCTGGGAGTGGGACAGTGTGAATCCTGAGCAGGGGGGGTGTGTGGATCCAGATCAGTGGTCCTGTTTAAGTGGGATGTGGGGATCCAGATCAGGGGGATGTGTGGATCCAGATCAGGGGGATGTGGGGATCCAGATCAGGGGGATGTGTGGATCCAGATCAGGGGGGTGTGTGGATCCAGATCAGGGGGATGTGGGGATCCAGATCAGGGGGATGTGTGGATCCAGATCAGGGGGGTGTGTGGATCCAGATCAGGGGGATGTGGGGATCCAGATCAGGGGGATGTGTGGATCCAGATCAGGGGGGTGTGTGGATCCAGATCCGGGGGGTGTGTGGATGATCAGGGGGATGTGGGGATCCAGATAAGGGGGGGTTGTGGATCCAGATCAGGGGGTGTGTGTGGATCCAAATCAGGGGGGTGTGTGGATCCAGATCGGTGGGGTGTGTGAGAACATGTCCTGGTATCAGCAGGCACTGTGCATGCAGAATGAAGGTGTTGTTAGATACACACTCTGTGAACAGTACAGGCCTGCTGTGTGTGTGTGTGTGTGTGTGTGTGTGTGGTGTGTGTGGCTTTAGGTGGATTTAAGTTTCACTATTCTCTCATTAAAGGGCATTACATTTTTTCTGATCGTTTGCACACTGATAAAGGCATCAACCAATCCCATCGTTATTAGTGTGACTACTAAAGTGTGAGGATTATCAACATGTTCCTTCCCCTGAACCTTCCACAACCTAAGCCCTACACACACACACACACACACACACACACACACACACACACACACACTGCAGGCCTGTACCTATACACACAGGGTATATTTAACTCTGTCTGTTCACATCTGAGCCAACAAGAGGTGCCTCTGCTGCCCTCACCATCACTGCTGCTGTTACCAGTCCTGATGGAGGAGAGTGAATGTGTGTGTGTGTGTGTGGGTGCTTTACTGTAACAAACATCTGTCATAACGAGTAGTTGAAATAAATGAATGCCAATGATAAACCTGCATCTGGTTCATGTTTAACCTCCTGCTCTCTCTTCCAGCATCAGTGACGTTGCAGTGGGAGTGAAGGTGAGTCTGTAATGTTCACCACACAGATCACACGCTCCCAGAGGAGGGGAGAGCTTTCACCTGAGTCAACACACACTCATCAAGTATAGACCCTTATGTAGACCCCCGAACAATGAGGTCTACCCTATGGCAGCAGCAGGACTCCTCCTCTCTGATCTGAACCCTGATTTAGTTCTGCTGCGTCTCTGCAGGAAACAGCCCAGTTCTTCCCTCAGTATCTCAGGGTCTGGACTTGGCTCCAGCTGTGTGAGGAATACTGTCGGGGTTCCTGAAGCGTTTAGAGAGACTTTATCACGCTCTGGATTTATTCCTCACGTCGCTGTGAGGGCCGGCTTTATCCAGAGCGTAAAGAACGCCAGCGCTAAGACTGTGTGTGTGTGTGTGTGTGTGTGTGTGTGTGTGTGTGTGTGTGTGTGTGTGTGTGTGTGTGTGTGTGTGTGTGTGTGTGTGTGTGTGTGTGTGTGTGTGTGTGTGTGTGTGTGGTTGTGATGGGTCCCCAGGTTGTGTTCAGACCATCAGTCAGCTGTAGTGTCTGCTGGAACTCAGGCTGAGACGGTCCGACATCTTAAACTCACACAGATTAAACTCAGAGCTTCCTCTCCTCTCCTCCTCCTCCTCCTCCCTTTGACTGTCCTCAGAGACCTCTCCCGTCTCCTCCGCCCCCTGTCAGGAGGAGGCTCTGTGATAGGTTGATCTGGTCTGTTCCTCACTGGCTGTGTTTGTGTGTTTCTGCAGAGAGGATCAGACGAGCTGAGTATGTACAGCAGCCCCAACTCTGCCATGAGCAGCATCAGTGGTGAGGGGGGGGCCTGGAGGCATTTATACAGGGGGGGGGGGGTGGTAGGCATTCAAACAGGGGGGGTTAGCATCACAGTGACAGATGGCCTGCAGGAGCTGAAGCATGGGTCTGTGTTCTGCGTCGTCCTCCCATGGGACACATTTAGTGTGTGATTATCATCACACTGCTCAGCAGGGGGGTGCCCACACACACACACACACACACACACACCCCATGTGACTGAACATTGAAGCTGTGAACACGCTGCTATCAGGAACATCTCAGGAGGAACCAGTGGGCTCAGAGACTGTGGGCTTCAGAGTGATTCAGGTCCAATGCATCATCTGTGTGTGTGTATGTGTGTGTGTGTGTGTGTGTGCGTGCAGGCATCATTAATGTGTGTGTGTGTCTTCCAGACGGCGCTTCTAACGGCAGCGACAGTAAGAAGCTCCGGGTGGAGGAGGCCCCTCCCTCAAGAGTGCTCCACATCCGGAAGCTTCCCAACGAGGCCTCGGAGACGGAGGTCATCGCGCTCGGCCTGCCGTTTGGAAAAGTCACCAACATCCTAACCCTGAAGGGCAAGAACCAGGTGAGCCCGTTGGTCCTGTACCTGGTTCGGTTAAAGGCTCCACATGTGGTTCAACGTGTGTGTGTGTGTGGCGTGCGGCGTGCGTGTTTGGCGTGCGTGTGTAGGCCTTCCTGGAGATGGGGACGGAGGAGACGGCCGTCACCATGGTCAACTACTACACCACGGTCACCCCTCACATCCGCAACGTGCCCGTCTTCATCCAGTACTCCAACCACAAGGAGCTCAAGACCGACAACGGGAACCAGGTGAGGAGAGCCGGACGCCGAGAGCCTGCAGATGGTGACATGCCAGCCTGCAGGCTCTGATGCCCGGCTGCTGCTGGAGCAACTCTGGCATCAAAGTAGAGGAGATCCCTGCTGAGGGCCTTACTGACGGGGTGTGTGTGTGTCCTCAGAGGACGCAGGCGGTGCTGCAAGCGGTGTCGGCGGTGCAGTCGGGAGGGTCTCCCAGCTCTGATGTGCAGGAGGCTCTGGCTGCAGCCTCCAGCCCCGTGCTGAGGATCATCATCGACAACATGTTCTACCCCGTCACCCTGGATGTGCTGCAGCAGGTAGTGCACACACACACACACACACACACACACACACACACACACACACACACACACACACACACACACACACACACACACACACACACACACACACACACACACACACACACACACACAGACTAACTGTGTTTCTGTCTCCAGATCTTCTCTAAATTTGGCACGGTGATGAAAATAATCACCTTCACCAAGAACAACCAGTTCCAGGCGCTGCTGCAGTTCAGCGAGCCGGTCAACGCCCAGCAGGCCAAACTGGTGAGCCTGACTTCCTGTCACGTGATCAGATATGGTGTCCTGTTCTATCCCGTCACACACTGCTTCCCTGCAGGCGCTGGACGGGCAGAACATCTATAACTCGTGCTGCACGCTGCGCATCGACTTCTCCAAGCTGGTGAACCTGAACGTGAAGTACAACAACGACAAGAGCCGGGACTACACCCGGCCCGAGCTGCCGGCGGGGGACGGGCAGCCCAGCCTCGACACCTCGGTCGCAGCCTTCAGCAAGGACTCCGGCTCGCTGCTGGGGAAGATCCCAGGTAAACCCCTCCCTCCTGAGGCCTGGAGGGTAGTCCAGCAGCACCCTGGACCTGTACGCCCCCCACAAAGACTAGACCTGAATAAAGATCCTGTTAATAACTGAACAGACCATGATGATATGATGCTCAGTGTGAGTCCTTTTAAAGTGTATGTGTGTGTGTCGCTCTCACTTCCTGTAGGCGCTCTGAACCCGCTGAGTGCAGCGGCGGCGGCAGCGGCTGCAGCCGGGAGAGTCGCCCTGTCTGGACAGAACGGGTCCAGCGGGGTGCTGCTGGTCAGCAACCTTAACGAGGAGGTCAGTAACACACACACACACACACACCTCAGTCTCAAAGCCCACCTTCGTCCTTTTCTTTTTTTCTCTTAAGCTGAAGCACTAGGTTCAGAAATAAACTTTATCTATAAGTGTGTCTAGAGTTATTCGAGCAGCTGATTGAGGAGCAGAGTGTGTTGCGCGTGTGTTTAATATCCAGGTTATGTGGAAAGGTTCTGACCTGTGAGCATTAACTCAAACACAAAGAGGGGACATTAATACACACTCCCAGTGACTTCCAACATTCCTAGTTCTACCATGAACTCTACAGCTGATACATCAGACTCCTCCCTCTGTGATCTCCTCACCTCTTTTAGACCCCCCCCCCCCCTTCAGTGTTCTCTGCAGTGACCGTGTCTAACCCTCTCTTTGCTTCCAGCGCTCACCCCTTCAGCCCCCAGTATCTATCCAGTATAGTTGGGACTCATCATGGGGGGGGGCTGTCTCCTCTCTGTCAGACTGAAGCTAACTCTGCTAACTCTGCTAACTGTCTCTCTGTTTCCTCTAAGCTCTGCTCTCCTCTCATATGAGCTCCACATGAATCATTCTGTGGGGGTTTCTCCTCCTCTTCCTCCCCACTCTGTTAGCTGGAGAAGAAGAAAGCCTCCTCCTCTTCATTACTGCCAGTATCAGAGATACTGCTGATCCTGTAGACTTGTGTGAACGCTCCCTGCTGCGGGGGGAGTCTTCACATCAACCCCTGCATGAGATGAACTGCATGCCCCCTCCCCAGTCTGTCTTCCTACAGCCCAGTTTAGATGAGACCACGTCCATTCCTGCACCAGGGTCAGTGTTACCTCACCATGGTTCCGTTTAGACTCCATGATGCAGTGCTGCGTTCATGCAGGAGGGGGCGTGGTCACATCTAGACTGGGCTGGCAAAACAACAAACCCCCCTGGTTCCTGCTGCATGTCCTCCTGTTCTGACTTTATAGTCTGTTTGCCAGAGACCTGTTGAGACCCCACAGTCTCTGATAGGATGTACAGCAGGGTCTGCAGCCCAGAGGACCTGCTGGATGCTAACCTGCTTAGGTAGCATTCGTTAGCATCTGCAGGTTAGCATCCAGCAGGTCCTCTGGGCTGGAGACCCTGCTATACATCTCTATGCTGAACTCTTGGGGTCTCGCAGCCCCGGGCCACAGGGCTGGTACTTATGATTTGATCTGCTGTAAAGAATCCATATCTCTGACCTGCATTATCCGCTGTACTGACCTATATTTTATTTTTTGTCCCTCCCCTTCCTCACCTTTGATTTATTTGCATTGCCTCCCCCTCCATGCTCCTCCCCTCATGTGCTGGGATCACTCCCTCATTAACTCTCCATCACTCTCCGGGGGACACCATCTCTCCTCCTCCTCCTCCTCCTCCTCCTCCTCTGGATCGATCTGTCCATCGACTCTCTCTTCCTGTCTCACGCTGCTTGTTGCTCTTCTCTCCCTCTAAAGATGGTTACGCCCCAAAGTCTGTTTACCCTCTTCGGTATGTTATCGTGAGCTCTCTCTCTCTGACTCTTTACCTATTGTTCTCTTTGACTCTCTACCTATTGTTCTCTCTGACTCTTTACCTCTCTATCTATGGTTCTCTCTGACTCTTTATCTCTCTGACTCTATCTATGGTTCTCTCTGACTCTTTATCTATGGTTCTCTCTGACTCTTTATCTGACTCTTTATCTCTCTGACTCTCTATCTATGGTTCTCTCTGACTCTTTATCTATGGTTATCTCTGGCTCTTTATCTGACTCTTTATCTGACTCTTTATCTCTCTGACTCTCTATCTATGGTTCTCTCTGACTCTTTATCTATGGTTATCTCTGGCTCTTTATCTGACTTGTTATCTCTGACTCTTTATCTGACTCTTTATCCCTCTGACTCTTTATCCCTCTGACTCTCTATCTATGGTTCTCTCTGACTCTTTATCTCTCTGACTCTCTATCTATGGTTCTCTCTGACTTTATCTGACTCTTTATCTCTCTGACTTTATCTGACTCTTTATCCTTCTGACTCTTTATCTGACTCTTTATCTCTCTGACTCTTTATCCCACTGACTCTTTATCCCTCTGACTCTTTATCTGACTCTTTATCTCTCTGACTTTATCTGACTCTTTATCTCTCTGACTCTTTATCCCACTGACTCTTTATCCCTCTGACTCTTTATCTGACTCTTTATCCCTCTGACTCTTTATCTGACTCTTTATCTTTCTGACTCTTTATCCCTCTGACTCTTTATCCCTCTGACTCTTCATCTGACTCTTTATCCCTCTGACTCTTCATCTGACTCTTTCTCTGACTCTTTGTCTGACTCCTTATCTATTGTTCTCTCTGACTCTACCTTCTCTTTATGCTCTATTTCCATCTTTGAGACATTTATCATTATTATTATTATGGATATTAGGGATGGCCCGATCGTTATTTGTTCATATTTATGATTTAAAGATGGTTAATGCTTTTCAGTCTCTGATTATGCAAAACTTCTGCAGGAGAGCTAGTATTCGCTGTTATCGTTACCTGTTAGCCGTTTGCTGTGTCCGTTAGCTTTTATGGTAGCTGTCAGCATTCGTAAGCTGTTCGCCGTTAGCTTTTATGGTAGTTGTCAGTCGTCGTAATCTTAGCCGTTAACTTTTATGGTAGCGGTCAGTTGTCGTAAGCTGTTAGCCGTTAGCTGTATCAGCTAACTTTTTATGTTGGCTGTCGTTAGCTGTTAGCTGTTAGCAACAGAGGCTCCATAGAGCTACATGAAGAGTCGTTGAATAGTAAAGATGAGAGATTAAAAGCTTGATGTTAGCTTAATAAATGCGACGGGACATCTCTAATAGTTATCTTATTATTTGAAACCTTTTGTAGCTTGTTCTGTTGATTTCTGATATTTTTTGGCCCCAGTTTATTTGGGTTGATCCTCACCACTTAGCCCCCCCTCTGCGGTAAAGTTTAAAGCATGCAGTTGTATCTCTGTTGAGGGTCTCTCTTCTCTCTCTGTGAGATCTGTTTCTCTCTCTGTGTTCTCTGCTAACCTCCCTCCTCTAACGTCTGCTCCTCCTCCTCCTCCTGATGCAGGAGTGTATGGGGATGTGCAGAGGGTGAAGATTCTCTACAACAAGAAGGACAGCGCTCTGATCCAGATGTCCGACGGGAACCAGGCGCAGCTTGGTAAGAGGAGCATCACTTCAGGAACCGATTCTCCAGTTTATGTTCGGCTAAATGCTAACCCTAATGCTAACTGGGATCCGTATAAAGACTGTCTGATGCACCCCCCCTCTAACCCTACTTTGTTCTCCAGCAATGAGCCACCTGAACGGGCAGAAGATGTACGGGAAGATCATCCGGGTGACACTCTCTAAGCACCAGACAGTGGCGCTGCCTCGGGATGGGCTGGACGACCAGGGTCTCACCAAGGACTTCAACAACTCCCCCCTGCACCGCTTCAAGAAGCCCGGCTCCAAGAACTTCCAGAACATCTTCCCCCCCTCCGCCACGCTGCACCTGTCCAACGTCCCGTGAGTAGACGCTAACGAGGCCCCTCAGTGTGTCACTTCCTGCTGTAGAATGTCTCCACATGTAGCTGAAGCTTTTTCCTGCAGTCTCACTTCCTGTCTGTAACCAGGCCAATGCTAGTTAGCTTCCCTAAAACCTCTGTGAGAGCTACTCTCAGAATAAATAACGTGTGATCTTTGTTTCACAGCCAAGACGTGGCAGAGGACGACCTGCGGCTGCTCTTCTCCAATGCTGGAGGAACCGTGAAGGCTTTCAAGTTTTTCCAGTACGTACCCTTCGCTCCTGTTGGCTAGCGCTCCAATACACTGTACGTGATAGGCTAAGGGGCGGGACATCTCTGACAGAGAGCAGAGCCGGCTAACCAATGAGAGCAGACTAAGCTCTGGTTTCAGGACATTAAAGCATGGAGACATGAACGATTGATTTGTCTGCACAGCTTCACTTTATATCTTGTGTTTATATAGCATGTAGCGTGCAGCATGTAGCATACAGCATACAGCATGTAGCATAAAGCATAAAAACATGTAGCACACAGCATGTAGCATACAGCATGTAGCAAACAGCACACAGCATGTAGCATACAGCACACAGCATGTAGCATACAGCACACAGCATGTAACACACAGCGTACAGCACACAACATACAGCATGTAGCATACAGCACACAGCATGTAGCATACAGCACACAGCATGTAGCATACAGCACACAGCATGTAACACACAGCGTACAGCACACAACATACAGCATGTAGCATACAGCACACAGCATGTAGCATACAGCACACAGCATGTAGCATACGACGTACAGCATACAACATACAGCATGTAGCATACAGCGTACAGCACACAGCATGTAGCATACAGCATGTAGCATACAGCGTACAACATACAGCGTACAGCATACAACATACAACATACAACATACAGCGTACAGCGTACAGCACACAGCGTACAGCACACAGCATGTAGCACACAGCATGTAGCATACAGCACACAGCGTGTAGCACACAGCATGTAGCGTACAGCGTACAGCACACAGCATGTAGCGTACAGCGTACAGCACACAGCATGTAGCACACAGCATGTAGCACACAGCGTACAGCGTACAGCATACAGCGTACAGCGTGTAGCATACAGCATGTAGCATACAGCACACAGCATGTAGCATACAGCACACAGCATGTAGCATACAGCATGTAGCATACAGCACACAGCATGTAGCATACAGCACACAGCATGTAGCATACAGCACACAGCATGTAGCATATAGCATACAGCGTACAGCATACAGCACACAGCATGTAGCATACAGCATGTAGCATACAGCACACAGCATGTAGCATACAGCACACAGCATGTAGCATGTAGCATACAGCATACAGCATACAGCATGTAGTATACAGCATGTAGCACACAGCGTACAGCAAACAGCGTACAGCACAGCGTACAGCATCCAGCGTACAGCATGTAGCATACAGTGTGTAGTATACAGCACACAGTATACATCATGTAGCATACAGCATGTAGCATACAGCACACAGCATGTAGCATACAGCACACAGCATGTAGTATACAGCATGTAGCATACAGCATGTAGTATACAGCGTACAGCACACAGCATGTAGCATATAGCATATAGCATACAGCATGTAGCATACAGCACACAGCATGTAGCATGTAGCATACAGCACACAGCATGTAGCATACAGCGTACAGCATACAGCACACAACATAAAGCATGTAGCATACAGCACACAGCATGTAGCATACAGCATACAGCACACAACATAAAGCATGTAGCATACAGCACACAGCATGTAGCATACAGCGTACAGCATACAGCATGTAGTATACAGCATGTAGCACACAGCGTACAGCAAACAGCGTACAGCATCCAGCGTACAGCATGTAGCATACAGTGTGTAGTATACAGCACACAGTATACAGCACGTAGCATACAGCGTACAGCAAACAGCGTACAGCATCCAGCGTACAGCATGTAGCATACAGTGTGTAGTATACACCACACAGTATACAGCATGTTGTATACAGCGTACAGCAAACAGCGTACAGCACACAGCGTACAGCATCCAGCGTACAGCATGTAGCATACAGTGTGTAGTATACAGCACACAGTATACAGCATGTAGCATACAGCATGTAGCATACAGCATGTAGCATACAGCGTACAGCATGTAGCATACAGCATGTAGCATGTAGTATACAGCATGTAGCATACAGCATGTAGTATACAGCGTACAGCACACAGCATGTAGCATACAGCATACAGCATGTAGCATACAGCATGTAGCATACAGCGTACAGCATGTAGCATACAGCATGTAGCATGCAGCATGTAGATCTCAGTCCACTGAAACCCTGATGGGTGTCCTCTGGTCCTCACGGTCTCATTTCATTCCAGGGACCGTAAGATGGCTCTGATCCAGATGTCCACGGTGGAGGAGGCCATCCAGGCTCTGATCGACCTGCACAACTACAATATGGGGGGCAGCCAGCACCTGAGGGTCTCCTTCTCCAAGTCCACCATCTAAGCCGAGTCATTCCTCAGAGACAGATGGACGTCCCGCTCTGTAGTTTGATGTTCCTCCGTTAAAGATACTCATGTGCCTTATGGACGTCCCACTGTTCCCACTCCTCAGTCCCTCTATGCTTTCAGGCACATCTGGTTTTTATTTAGGTCCATCCTTTAGTTCCAGAGCAGGAGAATCCTCCTGACTCTTATTCCACCTGTCCGTCAGTATCCGTGTTTCCGAAGCCTTTCCAGAGCTGTGTGTGTGTCGGCATGCAGTGGCGACGGGAAGTGATGCATGAAGAGTCCACTGTGATTTCCTGTGGTTTTTAAGTACTGATCAAGCTCCTCTGTGGACCAAAGTCTCTGTGCCTTCAGTGTCCCCCTCAGAGACCCTGCCCCCCTGAGGTCAGTGTGTTTCTGTGTTTTCTACAGCTGAAGATTAAAGGAGAGTTCTTTTCTAACGGGACGTTGGTTTCCTCTGTGTCTGTAGCATGCTTAATAAAATATTCTGTAGCTCTCACCCCCCTTCCGTCTCTCTCTCTCTCTGAAGTCCTCCCCCGGCCACATTATGAAGAGGAAGTTGTAAAAAAGTATCCACATACAAATGCCAAAAGTTGTTGAAAGACGAATGAAGATAATCTATCCAATCCACTATTTTATTAAATTTTTTATTTCTGATATTATTGGGTGGGGTGGGGGGGGGGGGTAGAAAAAAATGTATTACATGGTAATTTAAGACATGCTTCGATCAGCTCAAGTGTCGTTGCTGGACACACAGATCTGAAAGAGACCCCCCCCCTCCCCCTGTGAGTGTCTCTCTCTCTGCTCCATGTCAATTTATCTCTAACACTGAACATCAAGGTGTACAACATTCTCCACACACACACACACACACACACACACACACACACACACAGTCTCTCCGACAGCAGCAGAACCACAGATATTATTCCACATATTCATTTCAAAACCTGCTGCCTACATTACCCATAATGCATCCTCCATCATTGGAGTGTTTCATATTGATGTCACTGAGTTCAGGAAGAGTCCAATGGAGATGTTTCTATTATGTTACTACATAATGGAGCTTGCTTTTCCCTGTCAAAGTGTGTGTGTGTGGTTGTGTATGTGTGTGTGTCAAAGTCAAAGTCCACTTTATTGTCAAAGTTTCCACTTGTGTTATACATACAGAACATTGAAAACCTGTTTCTGGCAGTCCCACAGTGCGAATATAAACAAGAACATATAACATAAAAAGAGAAGAGCGTAGAAAGAAAGGGGGGGGTAAAAAGTAATATATACATATGTTAGGCACAATCAACACAGTGTGACGGTAGTGCAAGTAGTTCTTTAGTACAAATAATACTTTGTGCAAAGTACATTGTGTGTGTGTGTGTGTGTGTGTGTGTGTGTGTGTGTGTGTGTGCGTCTTCAGGAGCGTAACGTCAGAGCTGGAGGAGCGTAACGTCAGAGCTGGAGGAGCGTAACGTCAGAGCTTAACGTCAGAGCGCAACGTCAGAGCTTAACTTCAGAGCTTCCGGAGTGTAACATTAGAGCGTAACTTCAGAGCGTAATGTCAGAGCGTAATGTCAGAGCGTAACGTCAGAGCGTAACGTCAGAGCTGGAGGAGCGTAACGTCAGAGCGCAACGCCAGAGCAGAATGTCAGAGCGTAACGTCAGAGCGTAACGTCAGAGCATAACGTCAGAGCTGGAGGAGCGTAACGTCAGAGCTGGAGGAGCGTAACGTCAGAGCTTAACGTCAGAGCGCAACGTCAGAGCTTAACTTCAGAGCTTCCGGAGTGTAACGTTAGAGCGTAACTTCAGAGCGTAATGTCAGAGCGTAATGTCAGAGCGTAACGTCAGAGCGTAACGTCAGAGCTGGAGGAGCGTAACGTCAGAGCGCAACGCCAGAGCAGAACGTCAGAGCGTAACGTCAGAGCATTACATCAGAGCTGGAGGAGCGTAATGTCAGAGCGTAACGTCAGAGCGTAACGTCAGAGCGTAACGTCAGAGCGTAACGTCAGAGCGCAACGTCAGAGTGCAACGTCAGAGCTTAACTTCAGAGCTTCCGGAGTGTAACGTTAGAGCGTAACTTCAGAGCGTAATGTCAGAGCGTAATGTCAGAGCGTAATGTCAGAGCGTAATGTCAGAGCGTAACGTCAGAGCGTTACATCAGAGCTGGAGGAGCGTAACGTCAGAGCGCAACGCCAGAGCAGAACGTCAGAGCGTAACGTCAGAGCATTACATCAGAGCTGGAGGAGCGTAATGTCAGAGCATAACGTCAGAGCGTAACGTCAGAGCGTAACGTCAGAGCGTAACGTCAGAGCTGGAGGAGCGTAACGTCAGAGCGCAACGCCAGAGCAGAACGTCAGAGCGTAACGTCAGAGCATTACATCAGAGCTGGAGGAGCGTAATGTCAGAGCGTAACGTCAGAGCGTAACGTCAGAGCGTAACGTCAGAGCGTAACGTCAGAGCGTAACGTCAGAGCGTAACGTCAGAGCATTACATCAGAGCTGGAGGAGCATAATGTCAGAGCGTAACGTCAGAGCATTACATCAGAGCTGGAGGAGCGTAATGTCAGAGCGTAACTTCAAAGCTTCAGGAGTGTAACGTCAGAGCGTAACGTCAGAGCGTAACGTCAGAGCGTAATGTCAGAGCGGAACGTCAGAGCGTAACGTCAGAGCTGGAGGAGCGTAACGTCAGAGCATAATGTCAGAGCTGGAGGAGCGTAATGTCAGAGCGTAATGTCAGAGCGTAACGTCAGAGCGTAAAGTCAGAGCTGGAGGAGCGTGGCAACAGAGCGTAATGTCCGAGCGTAAAGTCAGAGCGTAAAGTCAGAGCGTAATGTCAGAGCGGAACGTCAGAGCGTAATGTCAGAGCGTAATGTCAGAGCGGAACGTCAGAGCGTAATGTCAGAGCGTAATGTCAGAGCGTAACGTCAGAGCGTAAAGTCAGAGCGTAATGTCAGAGCGGAACGTCAGAGCGTAATGTCAGAGCGGAACGTCAGAGCGTAACGTCAGAGCGTAAAGTCAGAGCGTAATGTCAGAGCTGGAGGAGCGTAACGTCAGAGCGTAATGTCAGAGCGGAACGTCAGAGCGTAACGTCAGAGCGTAACGTCAGAGCGGAACGTCAGAGCTGGAGGAGCGTAACGTCAGAGCATAATGTCAGGGCTGGAGGAGCGTGGCAACAGAGCGTAATGTCAGAGCGTAACGTCAGAGCGTCAAGTCAGAGCGTAATGTCAGAGCTGGAGGAGCGTGGCAACAGAGCGTAATGTCCGAGCGTAAAGTCAGAGCGTAACGTCAGAGCTGGAGGAGCGTGGCAACAGAGCGTAATGTCAGAGCGCAACGTCAGAGCGCAAAGTCAGAGCTGGAGGAGCGTGGCAACAGAGCGTAACGTCAGAGCGTAACGTCAGAGCGTAACGTCAGAGCGTAACGTCAGAGCTGGAGGAGCGTAGCAACAGAGCGTAATGTCAGAGCGCAACGTCAGAGCGCAACGTCAGAGCGTAACGTCAGAGCTTAACGTCAGAGCTTAACTTCAGAGCGTTACATCAGAGCTGGAGGAGCGTAATGTCAGAGCGTAATGTCAGAGCGTAACGTCAGAGCGTAACGTCAGAGCATTACATCAGAGCTGGAGGAGCGTAATGTCAGAGCGTAACTTCAAAGTTTCCGGAGTGTAACGTTAGAGCGTAACTTCAGAGCGTTACATCAGAGCTGGAGGAGCGTAATGTCAGAGCGTAACGTCAGAGCTTCAGGAGTGTAACGTTAGAGCGTAACGTCAGAGCGTAACGTCAGATCGTAACGTCAGAGCGTAATGTCAGAGCGGAACGTCAGAGCGGAACGTCAGAGCTGGAGGAGCGTAACGTCAGAGCATAATGTCAGAGCTGGAGGAGCGTAGCAACAGAGCGTAATGTCAGAGCGTAACGTCAGAGCGTAATGTCAGAGCGGAACGTCAGAGCGTAACGTCAGAGCTGGAGGAGCGTAGCAACAGAGCGTAATGTCAGAGCGTAATGTCAGAGCGTAACGTCAGAGCGTAATGTCAGAGCGGAACGTCAGAGCGTAGCTTCAGAGCTTCAGGAGCGTAGCGTTAGAGCGTAATTTCAGAGCGTAACGTCAGAGCGTAACGTCAGAGCGTAACGTCAGAGCGTAATGTCAGAGCTGGAGGAGAACAACGTCAGAGCTGGAGGAGCGTAACGTCAGAGCGTAACGTCAGAGCTCGAGGAGAATAACGTCAGAGCTGGAGGAGCGTAACGTCAGAGCGTAACGTCAGAGCGTAACGTCAGAGCGTAACGTCAGAGCTCGAGGAGAATAACGTCAGAGCTGGAGGAGCGTAACGTCAGAGCGTAACGTCAGAGCTCGAGGAGAATAACGTCAGAGCTGGAGGAGCGTAACGTCAGAGCGTAAAATCAGAGCGTAAAGTCAGAGCTTAATGTCAGAGCTGGAGGAGCGTAACGTCAGAGCGTAACGTCAGAGCGTAACGTCAGAGTGTAACTTCAGAGCTTCAGGAGCGTAACCTCAGAGCATTACGTCAGAGCTGGAGGAGCGTAACGTCAGAGCGTAACGTCAGAGCGTAACATCAGAGCGCAAAGTCAGAACGTAAAGTCAGAGCGTAAAGTCAGAGCGCAACGTCAGAGCATTACGTCAGAGCTGGAGGACCGTAACGTCAGAGCTGGAGGAGAATAACGTCAGAGCTGGAGGAGCGTAGCTTCAGAGCTTCAGGAGCGTAACGTTAGAGCGTAATTTCAGAGCGTAACGTCAGAGCATAACATCAGAGCTGGAGGAGCGTAACGTCAGAGCGTAAAATCAGAGCGTAAAGTCAGAGCGTAAAGTCAGAGCTTAATGTCAGAGTGTAACGTCAGAGCGTTATGTCAGACCTGGAGGAGCGTAACGTCAGAGGGTAAAGTCAGAGCGCAAAGTCAGAACGTAAAGTCAGAACGTAAAGTCAGAACGTAAAGTCAGAGCGTAAAGTCAGAGCATTACGTCAGAGCTGGAGGACCGTAACGTCAGAGCTGGAGGAGAATAACCTCAGAGCTGGAGGAGCGTAGCTTCAGAGCTTCAGGAGCGTAACGTTAGAGCGTAATTTCAGAGCGTAACGTTAGAGCGTAACGTCAGAGCGTAACGTCAGAGCGTAATGTCAGAGCTGGAGGAGCGTAACGTCAGAGCGTAACGTCAGAGCGTAACGTCAGAGCGTAACGTCAGAGCGTAACGTCAGAGTGTAACTTCAGAGCTTCAGGAGCGTAACCTCAGAGCATTACGTCAGAGCTGGAGGAGCGTAACGTCAGAGCGTAACATCAGAGCGCAAAGTCAGAACGTAAAGTCAGAGCGTAAAGTCAGAGCGCAACGTCAGAGCATTACGTCAGAGCTGGAGGACCGTAACGTCAGAGCTGGAGGAGAATAACGTCAGAGCTGGAGGAGCGTAGCTTCAGAGCTTCAGGAGCGTAACGTTAGAGCGTAATTTCAGAGCGTAACGTCAGAGCATAACATCAGAGCTGGAGGAGCGTAACGTCAGAGCGTAAAATCAGAGCGTAAAGTCAGAGCGTAAAGTCAGAGCTTAATGTCAGAGTGTAACGTCAGAGCGTTATGTCAGACCTGGAGGAGCGTAACGTCAGAGGGTAAAGTCAGAGCGCAAAGTCAGAACGTAAAGTCAGAACGTAAAGTCAGAACGTAAAGTCAGAGCGTAAAGTCAGAGCATTACGTCAGAGCTGGAGGACCGTAACGTCAGAGCTGGAGGAGAATAACCTCAGAGCTGGAGGAGCGTAGCTTCAGAGCTTCAGGAGCGTAACGTTAGAGCGTAATTTCAGAGCGTAACGTTAGAGCGTACGTCAGAGCGTAACGTCAGAGCGTAATGTCAGAGCTGGAGGAGCGTAACGTCAGAGCGTAACGTCAGAGCGTAACGTCAGAGCGTAACGTCAGAGCGTAACGTCAGAGTGTAACTTCAGAGCTTCAGGAGCGTAACCTCAGAGCATTACGTCAGAGCTGGAGGAGCGTAATGTCAGAGTGTAATGTCAGAGCGTAACGTTAGAGTGTAACTTCAGAGCTTCAGGAGCGTAACGTCAGAGCGTAACCTCAAAGCATTACGTCAGAGCTGGAGGAGCGTAATGTCAGAGCGTAATGTCAGAGCGTAATGTCAGAGCGTAATGTCAGAGCGTAACGTCAGTGCGTAATGTCAGAGCGTAACGCCAAAGCGTAATGTCAGAGCGTAACGTCAGAGCGTAAAGTCAGAGCATAACGTCAGAGCGTAACGTCAGAGCGTAACGTCAGAGTGTAACGTCAGAGCGTAACGTCAGAGCGTAACGTCAGAGCGTAAAGTCAGAGCGTAACGTCAGAGCGTAACGTCAGAGCTGGAGGAGCATAATGTCAGAGCATAACGTCAGAGCGTAACGTCAGAGCGTAACGTCAGAGTGTAACGTCAGAGCGTAACGTCAGAGCGTAACGTCAGAGCGTAACGTCAGAGCGTAAAGTCAGAGCGTAACGTCAGAGCGTAACGTCAGAGCTGGAGGAGCATAATGTCAGAGCATTATGTCAGAGCGTAACGTCAGAGCGTAACGTCAGAGCGTAACGTCAGAGCGTAAAGTCAGAGCGTAACGTCAAAGCGTAACGTCAGAGCTGGAGGAGCATAATGTCAGAGCATAATGTCAGAGCGTAACGTCAGAGCGTAACGTCAGAGCGTAAAGTCAGAGCGTAACGTCAGAGCGTAACGTCAGAGCGTAACGTCAAAGCGTAACGTCAGAGCGTAAAGTCAGAGCGTAACGTCAAAGCGTAACGTCAGAGCGTAACGTCAGAGCGTAACGTCAGAGCGTAACGTCAAAGCATAATGTCAGAGCGTAAAGTCAGAGCGTAACGTCAGAACTGGAGGACCGTAACGTCAGAGCGTAAAGTCAGAGCTGGAGGAGCATAATGTCAGAGCATAATGTCAGAGTGTAACGTCAGAGTGTAACGTCAGAGCGTAAAGTCAGAGCGTAACGTCAGAGCTGGAGGACCGTAACGTCAGAGCGTAAAGTCAGAGCTGGAGGAGCATAATGTCAGAGCATAATGTCAGAGTGTAACGTCAGAGTGTAACGTCAGAGCGTAAAGTCAGAGCGTAACGTCAGAACTGGAGGACCGTAACGTCAGAGCGTAAAGTCAGAGCTGGAGGAGCATAATGTCAGAGCATAATGTCAGAGTGTAATGTCAGAGCGTAACGTCAGAGCGTAAAGTCAGAGCGTAACGTCAGAGCGTAACGTCAGAGCGTAAAGTCAGAGCGTAAAGTCAGAGCGTAACGTCAAAGCGTAACGTCAGAGCGTAAAGTCAGAGCGTAACGTCAAAGCGTAACGTCAGAGCTGGAGGAGCATAATGTCAGAGCATAATGTCAGAGCGTAACGTCAGAGCGTAACGTCAGAGCGTAAAGTCAGAGCGTAAAGTCAGAGCGTAACGTCAAAGCGTAACGTCAGAGCGTAAAGTCAGAGCGTAACGTCAAAGCGTAAAGTCAGAGCTGGAGGAGCGTAACGTCAGAGCATTACGTCAGAGCTGGAGGAGCGCGACATCGGAGCGTAATGTCAGAGGTGGAGGAGCATATCGTCAGAGCTGGAGGTCAGAGCTGGAGGTCGGAGCTGGAGGTCAGAGCTGGAGGTCAGAGCTTTACATTACCACGTCAGAGCTGGATGTCAGAGCTGGAGGTCAGAGCTGGAGGTCGGAGCGTGAGTTCAGAGCTGGAGGTCAGAGCTTTACATCACCACGTCAGAGCTGGATGTCAGAGCTGGAGGTCGGAGCGTGAGGTCAGAGCTGGAGGTCGGAGCGTGAGGTCAGAGCTGGTGGTCAGAGCGTAAAGTCAGAGCTTAATGTCAGAGTGTAACGTCAGAGCGTTATGTCAGACCTGGAGGAGCGTAACGTCAGAGGGTAAAGCCAGAGCGCAAAGTCAGAACGTAAAGTCAGAGCGTAAAGTCAGAGCGTAAAGTCAGAGCGTAAAGTCAGAGCGTAAAGTCAGAGCATTACGTCAGCTGGAGGACCATAACGTCAGAGCTGGAGGAGAATAACCTCAGAGCTGGAGGAGCGTAGCTTCAGAGCTTCAGGAGCGTAACGTTAGAGCGTAATTTCAGAGCGTAACGTCAGAGCGTAATGTCAGAGCTGGAGGAGCGTAACGTCAGAGCGTAACGTCAGAGCGTAACGTCAGAGCGTAATGTCAGAGCTGGAGGAGCGTAACGTCAGAGCGTAATGTCAGAGCGTAACCTCAGAGCATTACGTCAGAGCTGGAGGAGCGTAATGTCAGAGTGTAATGTCAGAGCGTAACGTTAGAGTGTAACTTCAGAGCTTCAGGAGCGTAACGTCAGAGCGTAACCTCAGAGCATTACGTCAGAGCTGGAGGAGCGTAAGGTGAGAGCGTAATGTCAGAGTGTAATGTCAGAGCGTAATGTCAGAGCGTAACGTCAGAGCGTAACGTCAGAGCTGGAGGAGCGTAATGTCAGAGCGTAACATCAGAGTGTAACGTCAGAGCGTAACGCCAGAGCGTAATGTCAGAGCGTAACGTCAAAGCGTAACGTCAGAGCTGGAGGAGCGTAATGTCAGAGCGTAACGTCAGAGTGTAACGTCAGAGCGTAACGCCAGAGCGTAATGTCAGAGCGTAACGTCAGAGCTGGAGGAGCGTAATGTCAGAGCGTAACATCAGAGTGTAACGTCAGAGCGTAACGCCAGAGCGTAATGTCAGAGCGTAACGTCAAAGCGTAACGTCAGAGCTGGAGGAGCGTAATGTCAGAGTGTAACGTCAGAGTGTAACGTCAGAGCGTAACGCCAGAGCGTAATGTCAGAGCGTAATGTCAGAGCGTAACGTCAGAGTGTAACGCCAGAGCGTAATGTCAGAGCGTAACGTCAAAGCGTAACGTCAGAGCTGGAGGAGCGTAACGTCAGAGCGTAACGTCAGAGCGTAACCTCAGAGCATTACGTCAGAGCTGGAGGAGCGTAATGTCAGAGTGTAATGTCAGAGCGTAACGTTAGAGTGTAACTTCAGAGCTTCAGGAGCGTAACGTCAGAGCGTAACCTCAGAGCATTACGTCAGAGCTGGAGGAGCGTAAGGTGAGAGCGTAATGTCAGAGTGTAATGTCAGAGCGTAATGTCAGAGCGTAACGTCAGAGCGTAACGTCAGAGCTGGAGGAGCGTAATGTCAGAGCGTAACATCAGAGTGTAACGTCAGAGCGTAACGCCAGAGCGTAATGTCAGAGCGTAACGTCAAAGCGTAACGTCAGAGCTGGAGGAGCGTAATGTCAGAGCGTAACGTCAGAGTGTAACGTCAGAGCGTAACGTCAGAGCGTAACGTCAGAGCGTAAAGTCAGAGCGTAACGTCAGAGCGTAACGTCAGAGCTGGAGGAGCATAATGTCAGAGCGTAATGTCAGAGCGTAATGTCAGAGCGTAATGTCAGAGTGTAACGTCAGAGCTGGAGGAGCGTAATGTCAGAGCGTAATGTCAGAGCGTAAAGTCAGAGCGTAATGTCAGAGCGTAATGTCAGAGCTGGAGGAGCATAATGTCAGAGCGTAATGTCAGAGCGTAAAGTCAGAGCGTAAAGTCAGAGCGTAACGTCAGAGCGTAACGTCAGAGCTGGAGGAGCATAATGTCAGAGCGTAATGTCAGAGCGTAAAGTCAGAGCGTAAAGTCAGAGCGTAACGTCAGAGCGTAACGTCAGAGCTGGAGGAGCATAATGTCAGAGCGTAATGTCAGAGCGTAATGTCAGAGCGTAACGTCAGAGCTGGAGGAGCATAATGTCAGAGCGTAATGTCAGAGCGTAATGTCAGAGCGTAATGTCAGAGCGTAATGTCAGAGCGTAACGTCAGAGCGTAACGTCAGAGCTGGAGGAGCATAATGTCAGAGCGTAATGTCAGAGCGTAATGTCAGAGCGTAATGTCAGAGCTGGAGGAGCATAATGTCAGAGCGTAATGTCAGAGCGTAATGTCAGAGCGTAATGTCAGAGCGTAATGTCAGAGTGTAACGCCAGAGCGTAATGTCAGAGCGTAACGTCAGAGCGTAACGTCAGAGCGTAATGTCAGAGCGTAATGTCAGAGTGTAACGCCAGAGCGTAATGTCAGAGCGTAACGTCAGAGCGTAACGTCAGAGCGTAACGTCAGAGCGTAACGTCAGAGCGTAACGTCAGAGCGTAACGTCAGAGCGTAACGTCAGAGCGTAATGTCAGAGTGTAACGCCAGAGCGTAATGTCAGAGCGTAACGTCAGAGCGTAACGTCAGAGCGTAACGTCAGAGCGTAACGTCAGAGCGTAACGTTAGAGCGTAACGTCAAAGCGTAACGTCAGAGCTGGAGGAGCATAATGTCAGAGCGTAACGTCAGAGCGTAATGTCAGAGCGTAATGTCAGAGCGTAATGTCAGAGTGTAACGCCAGAGCGTAATGTCAGAGCGTAACGTCAGAGCGTAACGTCAGAGCGTAACGTCAGAGCGTAACGTCAGAGCGTAACGTTAGAGCGTAACGTCAAAGCGTAACGTCAGAGCGTAACATCAGAGCTTAACGTCAGAGTGTAACGTCAGAGCGTAACGTCAGAGCTGGAGGAGCATAATGTCAGAGCATAATGTCAGAGCGTAATGTCAGAGCGTAATGTCAGAGTGTAACGTCAGAGCGTAATGTCAGAGTGTAATGTCAGAGCGTAATGTCAGAGCGTAATGTCAGAGTGTAACGTCAGAGCGTAATGTCAGAGCGTAATGTCAGAGCGTAATGTCAGAGCGTAATGTCAGAGCGTAAAGTCAGAGCGTAACGTCAGAGCGTAACGTCAGAGCTGGAGGAGCATAATGTCAGAGCGTAATGTCAGAGCGTAATGTCAGAGCGTAATGTCAGAGCTGGAGGAGCATAATGTCAGAGCGTAATGTCAGAGCGTAATGTCAGAGCTGGAGGAGCATAATGTCAGAGCGTAATGTCAGAGCGTAATGTCAGAGCGTAATGTCAGAGCGTAATGTCAGAGCGTAATGTCAGAGTGTAACGCCAGAGCGTAATGTCAGAGCGTAACGTCAGAGCGTAACGTCAGAGCGTAATGTCAGAGCGTAATGTCAGAGTGTAACGCCAGAGCGTAATGTCAGAGCGTAACGTCAGAGCGTAACGTCAGAGCGTAACGTCAGAGCGTAACGTCAGAGCGTAACGTCAGAGCGTAACGTCAGAGCGTAACGTCAGAGCGTAACGTCAGAGCGTAATGTCAGAGTGTAACGCCAGAGCGTAATGTCAGAGCGTAACGTCAGAGCGTAACGTCAGAGCGTAACGTCAGAGCGTAACGTCAGAGCGTAACGTTAGAGCGTAACGTCAAAGCGTAACGTCAGAGCTGGAGGAGCATAATGTCAGAGCGTAACGTCAGAGCGTAATGTCAGAGCGTAATGTCAGAGCGTAATGTCAGAGTGTAACGCCAGAGCGTAATGTCAGAGCGTAACGTCAGAGCGTAACGTCAGAGCGTAACGTCAGAGCGTAACGTCAGAGCGTAACGTTAGAGCGTAACGTCAAAGCGTAACGTCAGAGCGTAACATCAGAGCTTAACGTCAGAGTGTAACGTCAGAGCGTAACGTCAGAGCTGGAGGAGCATAATGTCAGAGCATAATGTCAGAGCGTAATGTCAGAGCGTAATGTCAGAGTGTAACGTCAGAGCGTAATGTCAGAGTGTAACGTCAGAGCTGGAGGAGCGTAATGTCAGAGCGTAACATCAGAGCTTAACGTCAGAGTGTAACGTCAGAGCGTAACGTCAGAGCGTAACGTCAGAGCTGGAGGAGCATAATGTCAGAGCATAATGTCAGAGCGTAATGTCAGAGCGTAATGTCAGAGTGTAACGTCAGAGCGTAATGTCAGTGCTGGAGGAGCGTAATGTCAGAGCGTAATGTCAGAGCTGGAGGAGCATAATGTCAGAGCATAATGTCAGAGCGTAATGTCAGAGCGTAATGTCAGAGTGTAACGTCAGAGCGTAACGTCAGTGCTGGAGGAGCGTAATGTCAGAGCGTAATGTCAGAGCGTAACGTCAGAGCGTAACGTCAGTGCTGGAGGAGCATAATGTCAGAGCGTAATGTCAGAGCGTAATGTCAGAGCGTAATGTCAGAGCGTAATGTCAGAGCGTAATGTCAGAGTGTAACGTCAGAGCTTAACGTCAGAGCGTAACGTCAGAGCTGGAGGAGCGTAATGTCAGAGCGTAACGTCAGTGCTGGAGGAGCATAATGTCAGAGCGTAATGTCAGAGTGTAACGTCAGAGCTTAACGTCAGAGCGTAACGTCAGAGCTGGAGGAGCGTAATGTCAGAGCGTAATGTCAGAGCGTAATGTCAGAGCGTAACATCAGAGCGTAAAGTCAGAGCGTAACGTCAGAGCTTAACGTCAGAGCGTAACGTCAGAGCTTAACGTCAGAGCGTAACGTCAGTGCTGGAGGAGCATAATGTCAGAGCATAATGTCAGAGCATAATGTCAGAGCGTAACGTCAGAACTGGAGGACCGTAACGTCAGAGCATTACGTCAGAGCATTACGTCAGAGCTGGAGGAGCATAACGTCAGAGCGTAAAGTCAGAGTTGGAGGAGCGCAACATCGGAGCGTAATGTCAGAGGTGGAGGAGCATATCGTCAGAGCTGGAGGTCCGAGCTGGAGGTCGGAGCTGGAGGTCAGAGCTGGAGGTCAGAGCTTTACATCACCACGTCAGAGCTGGATGTCAGAGCTGGAGGTCGGAGCGTGAGGTCAGAGCTGGAGGTCGGAGCGTGAGGTCAGAGCTGGAGGTCAGAGCTTTACATCACCACGTCAGAGCTGGATGTCAGAGCTGGAGGTCGGAGCGTGAGGTCAGAGCTGGAGGTCGGAGCGTGAGGTCAGAGCTGGTGGTCAGAGCGTGAGGTCAGAGCTGGTGGTCAGAGCGTGAGGTCAGAGCTGGATGTCAGAGCTGGAGGTCGGAGCGTGAGGTCAGAGCTGGTGGTCAGAGCGTGAGGTCAGAGCGTGAGGTCAGAGCTGGATGTCAGAGCGTGAGGTCAGAGCGTGAGGTCAGAGCGTGAGGTCAGAGCTGGATGTCAGAGCTGGAGGTCAGAGCGTGAGGTCAGAGCTGGAGGTCGGAGCGTGAGGTCAGAGCTGGAGGTCAGAGCTTTACATCACCACGTCAGAGCTGGATGTCAGAGCTGGAGGTCGGAGCGTGAGGTCAGAGCTGGAGGTCGGAGCGTGAGGTCAGAGCTGGAGGTCGGAGCGTGAGGTCAGAGCTGGTGGTCAGAGCGTGAGGTCAGAGCTGGTGGTCAGAGCGTGAGGTCAGAGCTGGATGTCAGAGCTGGAGGTCGGAGCGTGAGGTCAGAGCTGGTGGTCAGAGCGTGAGGTCAGAGCGTGAGGTCAGAGCTGGATGTCAGAGCGTGAGGTCAGAGCGTGAGGTCAGAGCGTGAGGTCAGAGCGTGAGGTCAGAGCGTGAGGTCAGAGCTGGATGTCAGAGCTGGAGGTCAGAGCGTGAGGTCAGAGCTGGAGGTCGGAGCGTGAGGTCAGAGCTGGAGGTCAGAGCTTTACATCACCACGTCAGAGCTGGATGTCAGAGCTGGAGGTCGGAGCGTGAGGTCAGAGCTGGAGGTCGGAGCGTGAGGTCAGAGCGTGAGGTCAGAGCTGGATGTCAGAGCTGGAGGTCAGAGCGTGAGGTCAGAGCTGGTGGTCAGAGCGTGAGGTCAGAGCGTGAGGTCAGAGCTGGATGTCAGAGCTGGAGGTCGGAGCGTGAGGTCAGAGCTGGTGGTCAGAGCGTGAGGTCAGAGCTGGTGGTCAGAGCGTGAGGTCAGAGCGTGAGGTCAGAGCGTGAGGTCAGAGCTGGATGTCAGAGCTGGAGGTCGGAGCGTGAGGTCAGAGCTGGAGGTCGGAGCGTGAGGTCAGAGCTGGAGGTCGGAGCGTGAGGTCAGAGCTGGTGGTCAGAGCGTGAGGTCAGAGCGTGAGGTCAGAGCTGGATGTCAGAGCTGGAGGTCAGAGCGTGAGGTCAGAGCGTGAGGTCAGAGCTGGAGGTCAGAGCTTTACATCACCACGTCAGATGTGGAGGACTTCAGATCCATCCCGCTCTCTTTAACCTGCAGGTGTTCCCTCCTCTCCCTTGCTGTCAGTGAGAAGCAGCTTCTCCTCCTGAGTGAGAACCCTCTCCTCTCCCCTGCTCTCCTCTCCTCAGCCCTGTCTGCTGCAGAGGGTCCTGCAGAACTCTGACAGAGACATATTTAATATATATCCCACTTCACGCTCCCCCCAAGCTCTCAGAGCAGGGCCTCTCCTTGGAGCTGGATGACTTTGCAAAGTGTGAAAATGTAATTTCTAAAAGTGAAACCGCTCTGACACTCCCCTGAAGGATACAGGAGAGTACTCAGCATGGAATCTGAGTACTGCACCTTAAAGGAAGCAGAAATCCTTCAGCGCTCAGAGAGAAGCAACAAGAGGAGCTTTGACGTGGTTGGCAGCAGAATGAGAGCTTTAGAAAGCCCCCCCCCTCCCCCATTCAGAGCAGCACTTAACAGCAGCCCTGGCTTCATGTGAAGGACACACACTCCTCCATCAGGTTTCATTCCGCACAGTCTGTACACACACACTGATCTGAACGAGTGTGATGAGCTCAGGGTTTTAATGGAAAGGGCAAACAGAGCGTTCTTCTGGCCCCCTCCTCACTGTGTGGGGTCTCGCTGCTTTATCTGTAGAAAGAAACATCATAATTGCAAAAGTGACCTTTTTTTTGCATTCTCGTCATCTGACCTTATTAAAATCCAACGTGTAGAGAGGTGGCACTGCCTTCGTCTGACACGCGCCAAAAACACAAGGGACCAGAAGTTTCTACAAGGGGACAAGAGAGGAGCTATGACCAAACCCTCTGAGGAGCTATCAATCACAGGATGCCCCGCCCTAAAGCTGCTTGATCGTCTATTTGACTGTAAACCGTCATTTAATGTATAAAGAGCATTAACTCATCAGGAGACGGAGGGAGGGGCAGGCTTCTGAGGGTCTATGACAGCTCAGAGTCTTTAAGTTTCTGGAGAGCAGCACGCCTCTTTCTCAGTGCCTACTTGTTTCTGTAAGAAGAAAATTTAAACTGAAATAAGACTACTCTCCCAGAGTACAGAAGCAGCCCTCTCCTGGTGAAGGTGTCAGTGTGACCCCCCTGACATCCAGGTCCTGATCATAGTTGATGAAGGATCCCTGACTGAAGGCGGCTGATGGAGGTGTTTGCAGACTGTGTGGTCCCACCTGTGGCCCTCAGGAGCAGATCTCCCTGTGAGTCACACTCTCATAATGAGGCGCCGCAGACTGTGGGAGGTGAGCAGAGGTGCCGTCTCCACGCCGCCGGCTAATTGACGATTATGTACAGTACACGGTCCGGGAGAAATCATTCATTTTAATGGGGTGATTATTGGTAGGAAGACACGGGGCCCCTGCGTGGCCTCTGAGGGCTGGCGTGACACCGGAGGGCTTTTACATCTCATAGAGGCCCGCTCCCCGTGATCTAATCTCCTGCAGGAAGCATCAGGGGAACCGAAACAAGTTTAATTTCCTGTGTTTCAGAGTCAGGAGCTGTAGCATCTGCAGAGAGGTGTGACCCCCCAGCGCTGATATTATCACATTTTAATATCTCCGCGCTGCACGGCAAACAAAGAGCTACCAGGAGCTGCTCCCATCATCACTGCTGTGAGGCTCACACTCTGTTTAAAGGTTAGCTGCTGACTGAATGCATGAGGCTGCAGGTCCCTGGGCGGCCACTGGGTGCTTCCGCACGCTTTACTGTCTGAAGATCAGATGGTGTTAGGGCTGGCTTCACCATAGCAACTTCCTGGAGTGTACCGCTCCTCTGCAGGCCGTTTGTTCTCCACGCTAACGAGGTCTCCTCGGCAGAACCGTGCTAAACACAATGCTGGCTAATTGGCGCTGGTTAATACGTTTTCTTCAGGCACATGCTCGGGTGCCTTTATTGCAGCTAAGAGGGTCTGCTGGCTCCCGGGCTTCTGCTGGAAATTAAAAGAAAAATACATTGTGCTAATGAAGCTGCAAAAGGAGTATTAGGGGGGGGGGATTGATCAAAGTCTGTCCTGTTAAAGGTTACTTAGCATGCTGCGAGAGCATTCGCCATTTCCTGTTGCACACAATCCGTCCAGACCCTTCTGAAGACCCAAAGCATTCCTTTTGATGATCCTTTTCGGTGGGGGGGTGAGACGTGCAGCAGAGGGACATAGACTGTGTTCAGTCAGTTTATATCGTGTACTTTAGTGTAAGTAAACAGGCTGTGTGAGGCCATGCTTCTGTACAGACCGAGGGGCAGGAGGGGGGGGTAATGCCTCCATTATGAGAGGAGGTATGTCTGTCACACTGCAGCATGTTCGTTGGAAATTATAGACACACTAAGGACACTTAAACTCTGGACTTTATTCAGGATAAGGATCATTTTCTCTGAGGGTTAGACCAACGATAGCTTTACAGTCTTCAACACTAACCCTGACACACAGGAGTTGTGTGTTGGTGTGTGTTTTGGATAACAGGAAGCAGTACGCCTCCCTCCCTGTGTTAGAGACCATGATGATCTATAACAAAGACTTTTAGTGATCAGTAAAGAAGTCTCCTTGACTTTGACTCTTTGATAGAAACGTCATTAAGTACGAGGTATTAAACATTCTCTGGAATCAGAGGTCGCTGCTATCCTCTCTCCAGAGGAACCAGAGCTTGATTTGTGTGAGCTGCTGCAGGTGGATCAGATATTACAGATTGCTTGAAGAGAAGGCCTGGAGGCGCTGTGTGTGAGCGCCTCATTATTCATCAGAGCAGGAGGAAATGTGCCAAATGTTCCAGCAAAGATTATAATTCAAATCCCTCTGTGCGCTGACAAAGGTGCGGAAAACACAACCATTAAATATGTATCTGAATCCATTCAGCGAGGAATCAAAGAGATGGGAAGCGTTGTTTCTTATTCTGATGCGTTTAATGTGGCCCCCTGCTGAGACCATGTTCCCTGGAGACGCCGTCTGGGTTTGTTGGCTAATTGGGATGATTTAACCAGAGAAATGTGAGCGGGGGTGGAGCTGCGAGGAAAGCAAACATTTACATGCTCATTATCATCCGTCAGCGCTCAGAATAACAGGCGGACATCACAGGGTGAGGGAAGGGTTGCTTCAGAGGAGAACACTTATTCTGTCCGTCCAGCAAACAACACGGATCAGTCACAGATACGTTTGCACGTATTCCTGAGGGGAATTACACATGACAAAGGACCAGGATGATCCCACAGTTCCCCTTAGAAACAGCATTAAGAGGATGCTGTTTCACCAGAGAAATCACAGAGAGTTCGTTAATCAGAAGTTGTCTTTCCCTTTTCCCGACCTCTCACCATCTTCACAATCCTTTCCTTTCCTTTCCTTTCCTTTCCTTTCCTTTCCATGACCGCAGCTGATAAACATGTAAGCAGGTTATTGAGGGAGGGGATTTCTCTGCTCAGCTGTAAAACATCCAGGGTTTACCATGAGACCAGACTGAAATAATTTGGGTCTTTGAGATACTGGGGTCTGGAGGCTGCTGAGATATAATCAGGATCAGAAGCTCTATTTCAGCTGTTTATGACCCGGACAATTGAGCTGGCGGATTTTGTGTTTCCAGACGTGCAATAAGAGGAAGCTGAGGGGTCAGGAGGTCGCTGTCATCAGTGAGTTTAACCCTCGCTCGGAAATAGTGTGTTTAACTTCCCTTCCTGCTGCTGGTCACGGCTCACAGTCCATCCTCATGACCTCAGCTGCAGTGGTGAGTGTGTGTGTGTGTGTGTGTGTGTGTGTATAGAGAGATGGGGGAGGGGGCTCTTCATGGGCCTACAGGGAAACATGGATCGATCAGCATGACACACATCATCTGCAGCTCCCCTCCATAAGACTCCGGTCTCTCAGGGTGAGGAGCAAGTAACCCCCCCTCATTACTGTGGAGCCCTGTGTGAGTCACATCATGCAAGATCCCTTCATCTGATAGATCTGATGAACCCTGAACTCCCAGAGTCGCTCCTGGCTGCTCATTGGTTGCATTTCATTTGTGTTGCAGTGTCCAGTGAGGGCTGATGGGATCTGTAGTCCATTCTGACGTTCCCTCAGCCTCTCCAGTTCCTGTCCAGTAAGGGCTGATGGGATCTGTAGTCCATTCTGACGTTCCCTCTGCCTCTCTGTCCAGTGAGGGCTGATGGGATCTGTAGTCCATTCTGACGTTCCCTCTGCCTCTCCTGTGTCTGTCCAGTAAGGGCTGATGGGATTTGTAGTCCATCCTGACGTTCCCTCAGCCTCTGCAGTTCCTGTCCAGTAAGGGCTGATGGGATCTGTAGTCCATTCTGACGTTCCTTCAGCCTCTCCTGTGTCTGTCCAGTGAGGGCTGATGGGATCTGTAGTCCATTCTGACGTTCCCTCTGCCTCTCCTGTGTCTGTCCAGTGAGGGCTGATGGGATCTGTAGTCCATTCTGACGTTCCCTTGGCCTCTCCTGTGTCTGTCCAGTGAGGGCTGATGGGATCTGTAGTCCATTCTGACGTTCCCTTGGCCTCTCCTGTGTCTGTCCAGTGAGGGCTGATGGGATCTGTAGTCCATTCTGACGTTCCCTCTGCCTCTCCTGTGTCTGTCCAGTGTGGGCTGATGGGATCTGTAGTCCATTCTGACGTTCCCTCTGCCTCTCTGTCCAGTGAGGGCTGATGGGATCTGTAGTCCATTCTGACGGTCCCTCTGCCTCTCCTGTGTCTGTCCAGTAAGGGCTGATGGGATTTGTAGTCCATCCTGACGTTCCCTCAGCCTCTCCTGTGTCTGTCCAGTGAGGGCTGATGAGATCTGTAGTCCATTCTGACGTTCCCTCAGCCTCTCCTGTGTCTGTCCAGTGAGGGCTGATGGGATCTGTAGTCCATATTGACGTTCCCTTGGCCTCTCCTGTGTCTGTCCAGTGAGGGCTGATGGGATCTGTAGTCCATTCTGACGTTCCCTCTGCCTCTCCTGTGTCTGTCCAGTAAGGGCTGATGAGATCTGTAGTCCATTCTGACGTTCCCTTGGCCTCTCCTGTGTCTGTCCAGTAAGGGCTGATGGGATCTGTAGTCCATTCTGACGTTCCCTCTGCCTCTCCTGTGTCTGTCCAGTGTGGGCTGATGGGATCTGTAGTCCATTCTGACGGTCCCTCTGCCTCTCTGTCCAGTGAGGGCTGATGGGATCTGTAGTCCATTCTGACGGTCCCTCTGCCTCTCCTGTGTCTGTCCAGTAAGGGCTGATGGGATTTGTAGTCCATCCTGACGTTCCCTCAGCCTCTCCTGTGTCTGTCCAGTGAGGGCTGATGAGATCTGTAGTCCATTCTGACGTTCCCTCAGCCTCTCCTGTGTCTGTCCAGTGAGGGCTGATGGGATCTGTAGTCCATATTGACGTTCCCTTGGCCTCTCCTGTGTCTGTCCAGTGAGGGCTGATGGGATCTGTAGTCCATTCTGACGTTCCCTTGGCCTCTCCTGTGTCTGTCCAGTGAGGGCTGATGGGATCTGTAGTCCATTCTGACGTTCCCTCAGCCTCTGCAGTTCCTGTCCAGTGAGGGCTGATGGGATCTGTAGTCCATTCTGACGTTCCCTCTGCCTCTCCTGTGTCTGTCCAGTAAGGGCTGATGAGATCTGTAGTTCATTCTGACGTTCCCTTGGCCTCTCCTGTGTCTGTCCAGTAAGGGCTGATGGGATCTGTAGTCCATTCTGACGTTCCCTCTGCCTCTCCTGTGTCTGTCCAGTAAGGGCTGATGGGATCTGTAGTCCATTCTGACGTTCCCTCTGCCTCTCCTGTGTCTGTCCAGTAAGGGCTGATGACACACACACACACACAGACACGCACAAACAGAAAAACAAAGCAGTAGATATAAAGGTAGGAGGGAACACAGCAGAGAATAAAGACTGCAAGAAGCTGAGACACGCGCGGACGCACAGACGCACAGACGCACGGACGCACACACACACACACACACACACACACACACACACACACACACACACACACACACATACACACACACACATACACACACACACACACACACACACACACACACACACACACACACACACACACACACACACACACACACACACACACACACACAGCTTCACTCTTGCTCTGTCTCTTCCTGGTTCATGAGAATAGGAGTTAATCTAGATAAATGGAACACCATGTTTTCTAACTCCATATCTGTTGGAAAGCTGGAGAGAGTTCCAGAAGCTCCCTGACAGTGGAGCAGAGCAAGGAGTTCACACCCCCTCAGTGTGGTCTTCACTGGGGGAGGCTCTTCACTGAATCTGATGCAGATATCTCAGTGTTTCCATGGAAGTGTAGAGAGAGCGGGATGAGACGTGAGGTGGGGCTCATTCATGAAGTCATAACGGAGAGACTGTGGATTCAGGACCTGGGCCCTGGCTAAAGGTTGTGCAGTGGCAAAACCTTTAGCCAGTCTGACTGTAAGTGGAGTACCAACGGCCAGCATACTTCCTGGGGGCTTAGTGGCGGCAAATATAAGAGCCGGTCCAATCCTCAATACTTCCGTCAGTCCCATAATTCCTTGCAGCTGAACGTTTACAGCACTATCCTGCCCTGACAGAGACAGGCGATGACCAGGACAAGGAGCAGATCATGAGGAACTTTGCATAGTATTTCATGCAGATGGGAGGTTATCCCTTCTCTTACCCTGAATGATAGATTAAACCCCCTCTCTCCACTTGGGACTGTTTGAAAGGTAGGATGAACCGGAGACGTGGATAAAAGCTGTTCTACAAACATTGGCTCATGCATGTCAGGTAACACAGAGCTTGAGAGGACCTTAGCTCAGGCCAGAGCGTGCAGTCGCTACAAACACTTCTAATAGAGAGTTTGTAAGGGTCAGACCAAGCGAGTAAATGTTCCCTGATTCAGGCACCCCACCTGCTCCGCTCTGCACAAATGGACCCTGGCAGCCCGGCGAGTGGTCCATTTTCCTGGTGAGGTAACCACTTCCATTAGTGTTCATCAGCCCAGCCTGCCGAGGGAGCACTTTACTGACATCTGCTTTCTGCTGGCGCCGCCACGCTAACAGGCACAATGTTCCCGCAGAGGAGCGGCTCGTTGCTCTGTGGCTCCAGCAGAGTGCCAGGCCTCTAGGAGCTCTAATTGATGGCTTTTGGGCCACATTGGGTATTAGTGGTTAAAAGGCTCTCCTGCGGTCCTATGGTGCACCAGCGTTTGGTTTTACTCATGCTCTGTTTCTTTGCTGATAATGGTGTCCTCTTTAGAGAAACAATACACAGACGTCAGTGGAATAATCACTGGCTTCTGTACAGATGTTTTCACATGTTTGAAGGTTTCCTGCACAACAGTAAAACATTAAAGCTTGGACGCCAGGGGGCAGAGGATCCGCGGACCTAGCTGAGAACAGAACGCCTCCGATATATTATTATCCTTTATATATTATTATATCTTTTATAATGTTAATGTGCACTGCATCCTCTGAAGGAGGAATAGTTAGCGTAGTTTGCTAACGTGGCTCTGTGAACGGCAGGAACTAAAAATCTGATCAGGGGGTGGGGAAATATCACAGACACTCTGGGGGAGGGAATGCCTTGCTGGAAGGACCCCTTCCAGGTGGGTATTATTTCAGCTGGATTCATCCCATCCTCTGCCTCTCTCAGTTTCTGCGGAGGGTCTGGCCCGGAGTTTCCTCCGGTGGATCTTTGACAGCCGTGGTATTTGGCGGTGGGCTCCTGCAGCCTGGTGGCACTGGGCACCCCTCCAGCCCCCGATCCCCCCCTCTTAGCAGGCCTCCCCTCTGCCTGCTTGGCTAAATGAAATTAGAGAAGACATGATGGCACAGTCATCCTCTCCCCACCCACAGCTGATCGTATTAGCCTGGCAGAAACTCGATTTGGTACTTCTCTGCTGCCATATGAGAGGAATTGATTTGGATTTAGCCTAACTGGCTTAGCCACATGTTCTCAGGATGGTTTCTGGGGAGGAGGAGGCTGAAGAATAGGGATTTAACTAGAGAGTGGTGTGACTTCACACTGTAATATTCCTCTGAGGAGGAAGAGCAGAAGGCCATCTCCTTCAGAAAGCTCTCATATGGATAAAAAATCCTGACCCTCTTCGTCTCTGCCCTAAACATGCTCCATATATGTAAAATAATGATGTACTATAATAAAAAGGTGGTTGCGTTATGGAAACTGTAGGTTTAGAGAAGAACATATGAATATGTTTTTGCATAATGCACGGTGCATACAGTCCCTGAGGCTGCGGACGAAACAACGTCCGGCACCTTCATTACAATTACACAAGTCTGCGGCATATATAACAGGTTCCTGACAGTTATTCATTACTCTACCTCTCCTCCTCCTCAGACATTACTCTACCTCTCCTCCTCCTCAGACATTACTCTACCTCTCCGCCTCCTCAGACATTACTCTACCTCTCCGCCTCCTCAGTCATTACTCTACCTCTCCTCCTCCTCAGACATTACTCTACGTCTCCTCCTCCTCAGACATTACTCTACCTCTCCTCCTCCTCAGACATTACTCTACCTCTCCTCCTCCTCAGACATTACTCTACCTCTCCTCCTCCTCAGACATTACTCTACCTCTCCTCCTCAGTCATTACTCTACCTCTCCTCCTCCTCAAACATTACTCTACCTCTCCTCCTCAGACATTACTCTACCTCTCCTCCTCCTCAGACATTACTCTACCTCTCCTCCTCCTCAGACATTACTCTACCTCTCCTCCTCAGACATTACTCTACCTCTCCTCCTCATCAGACATTACTCTACCTCTCCTCCTCCTCAGACATTACTCTACCTCTCCTCCTCCTCAGACATTACTCTACCTCTCCTCCTCAGACATTACTCTACCTCTCCTCCTCAGACATTACTCTACCTCTCCTCCTCCTCAGACATTACTCTACCTCTCCTCCTCAGACATTACTCTACCTCTCCTCCTCAGACATTACTCTACCTCTCCTCCTCCTCAGACATTACTCTACCTCTCCTCCTCCTCAGACATTACTCTACCTCTCCTCCTCAGACATTACTCTACCTCTCCTCCTCCTCAGACATTACTCTACCTCTCCTCCTCAGACATTACTCTACCTTTCCTCCTCCTCAGACATTACTCTACCTCTCCTCCTCAGACATTACTCTACCTCTCCTCCTCCTCAGACATTACTCTATCTCTCCTCCTCAGTCATTACTCTACCTCTCCTCCTCAGACATTACTCTACCTCTCCTCCTCCTCAGACATTACTCTACCTCTCCTCCTCCTCAGTCATTACTCTACCTCTCCTCCTCAGTCATTACTCTACCTCTCCTCCTGAGTCATTATTCTACGTCTCTTCCTCCTCAGTCATTACTCTACCTCTCCTCTTCAGTCATTATTCTACGTCTCCTCCTGAGTCATTATTCTACGTCTCTTCCTCCTCAGTCATTACTCTACCTCTCCTCCTCAGTCATTACTCTACCTCTCCTCCTCCTGAGTCATTATTCTACGTCTCTTCCTCCTCAGTCATTATTCTACCTCTCCTCCTCAGTCATTATTCTACGTCTCCTCCTCCTCAGTCATTACTCTACCTCTCCTCCTCCTCAGACATTACTCTACCTCTCCTCCTCCTCAGACATTACTCTACCTCTCCTCCTCAGACATTACTCTACCTCTCCTCCTCCTCAGTCATTACTCTACCTCTCCTCCTCAGACATTACTCTACCTCTCCTACTCCTCAGTCATTACTCTACCTCTCCTCCTCAGTCATTATTCTACCTCTCCTCCTCCTCAGTCATTATTCTTCCTCTCCTCCTCAGTCATTATTCTACCTATCCTCCTCAGTCATTACTCTACCTCTCCTCCTCCTCAGTCATTACTCTACCTCTCCTCCTCCTGAGTCATTACTCTACCTCTCCTCCTCCTCAGTCATTACTCTATCTCTCCTCCTCCTGAGTCATTATTCTACCTCTCCTCCTCCTCAGACATTACTCTACCTCTCCTCCTCAGTCATTACTCTACATCTCCCCCTCAGTCATTACTCTACCTCTCCTCCTCAGTCATTACTCTACCTCTCCTCCTCAGTCATTACTCTACATCTCCTCCTCAGTCATTACTCTACCTCTCCTCCTCCTCAGTCATTACTCTACCTCTCCTCCTGAGTCATTACTCTACCTCTCCTCCTCCTGAGTCATTACTCTACCTCTCCTCCTCCTCAGTCATTACTCTTTCTCTCCTCCTCCTTAGTCATTACTCTACCTCTCCTCCTCCTCAGTCATTACTCTACCTCTCCTCCTCAGTCATTACTCTACCTCTCCTCCTCAGTCATTACTCTACCTCTCCTCCTCACAGTCATTACTCTACTTCTCCTCCTCCTCAGTCATTACTCTACCTCTCCTCCTCAGTCATTACTTTACCTCTCCTCCTCAGTCATTACTCTACCTCTCCTCCTCACAGTCATTACTCTACTTCTCCTCCTCCTCATTCATTACTCTACGTCTCTTCCTCCTCAGTCATTACTCTACCTCTCCTCCTCAGTCATTACTCTACCTCTCCTCCTCCTCAGTCATTATTCTACCTCTCCTCCTCCTCAGTCATTACTCTACCTCTCCTCCTCAGTCATTACTCTACCTCTCCTCCTCCTCAGACATTACTCTACCTCTGCTCCTCAGTCATTATTCTACCTCTCCTCCTCAGTCATTATTCTACCTCTCCTCCTCCTGAGTCATTACTCTACCTCTGCTCCTCAGTCATTATTCTACCTCTCCTCCTCAGTCATTATTCTACCTCTCCTCCTCAGTCATTATTCTACCTCTCCTCCTCCTGAGTCATTACTCTACCTCTCCTCCTCAGTCATTACTCTACCTCTCCTCCTCAGTCATTACTCTACCTCTCCTCCTCCTCAGACATTACTCTACCTCTGCTCCTCAGTCATTATTCTACCTCTCCTCCTCAGTCATTATTCTACCTCTCCTCCTCCTGAGTCATTACTCTACCTCTCCTCCTCCTCAGACATTACTCTACCTCTCCTCCTCAGTCATTACTCTACCTCTCCTCCTCCTCAGTCATTACCCTACCTCTCCTCCTCAGACATTACTCTACCTCTCCTCCTCCTCAGACATTACTCTACCTCTCCTCCTCAGTCATTATTCTACCTCTCCTCCTCAGTCATTACTCTACCTCTCCTCCTCCTCAGACATTACTCTACCTCTCCTCCTCCTCAGTCATTATTCTTCCTCTCCTCCTCAGTCATTATTCTACCTCTCCTCCTGAGTCATTATTCTACCTCTCCTCCTGAGTCATTACTCTACCTCTCCTCCTCCTCAGTCATTACTCTACCTCTCCTCCTCCTCAGTCATTACTCTATCTCTCCTCCTCCTGAGTCATTATTCTACCTCTCCTCCTCCTCAGTCATTACTCTACCTCTCCCCCTCAGTCATTACTCTACCTCTCCTCCTCAGTCATTACTCTACCTCTCCTCCTCCTGAGTCATTACTCTACCTCTCCTCCTCCTCAGTCATTACTCTATCTCTCCTCCTCCTGAGTCATTATTCTACCTCTCCTCCTCCTCAGTCATTACTCTACCTCTCCCCCTCAGTCATTACTCTACCTCTCCTCCTCAGTCATTACTCTACCTCTCCTCCTCCTCAGTCATTATTCTACCTCTCCTCCTGAGTCATTACTCTACCTCTGCTCCTCAGTCATTACTCTACCTCTCCTCCTCCTCAGTCATTACTCTTTCTCTCCTCCTCCTCAGTCATTACTCTACCTCTCCTCCTCCTCAGTCATTACTCTACCTCTCCTCCTCAGTCATTACTTTACCTCTCCTCCTCAGTCATTACTCTACCTCTCCTCCTCCTCAGTCATTACTCTACCTCTCCCCCTCAGTCATTACTCTACCTCTCCTCCTCAGTCATTACTCTACCTCTCCTCCTCCTCAGTCATTATTCTACCTCTCCTCCTGAGTCATTACTCTACCTCTGCTCCTCAGTCATTACTCTACCTCTCCTCCTCCTCAGTCATTACTCTTTCTCTCCTCCTCCTCAGTCATTACTCTACCTCTCCTCCTCCTCAGTCATTACTCTACCTCTCCTCCTCAGTCATTACTCTACCTCTCCTCCTCCTCAGTCATTACTCTATCTCTCCTCCTCCTGAGTCATTATTCTACCTCTCCTCCTCAGTCATTACTCTACCTCTCCCCCTCAGTCATTATTCTACCTCTCCTCCTCAGTCATTACTCTACCTCTCCTCCTCCTCAGACATTATTCTACCTCTCCTCCTCCTCAGTCATTATTCTTCCTCTCCTCCTCAGTCATTATTCTACCTCTCCTCCTGAGTCATTATTCTACCTCTCCTCCTCCTCAGTCATTACTCTATCTTTCCTCCTCCTGAGTCATTATTCTACCTCTCCTCCTCCTCAGTCATTACTCTACCTCTCCCCCTCAGTCATTACTCTACCTCTCCTCCTCAGTCATTACTCTACCTCTCCTCCTCCTCAGTCATTATTCTACCTCTCCTCCTGAGTCATTACTCTACCTCTGCTCCTCACTCATTACTCTACCTCTCCTCCTCCTCAGTCATTACTCTTTCTCTCCTCCTCCTCAGTCATTACTCTACCTCTCCTCCTCAGTCATTACTCTACCTCTCCTCCTCAGTCATTACTTTACCTCTCCTCCTCAGTCATTACTCTACCTCTCCTCCTCCTCAGTCATTACTCTACCTCTCCTCCTGAGTCATTACTCTACCTCTCCTCCTCAGTCATTATTCTACCTCTCCTCCTCAGTCATTACTCTACCTCTCCTCCTCAGTCACTACTCTACCTCTCCTTCTCCTCAGTCATTACTCTACCTCTCCTTCTCTTCAGTCATTATTCTACCTCTCCTCCTCCTCAGTCATTACTCTACCTCTCCTCCTCCTCAGTCATTACTCTACCTCTCCTTCTCCTCAGTCATTATTCTACCTCTCCTCCTCCTGAGTCATTACTCTACCTCTCCTCCTCAGTCATTACTCTACCTCTCCTCCTCAGTCATTACTCTACCTCTCCTCCTCCTGAGTCATTACTCTACCTCTCCTCCTCCTCAGTCATTACTCTACGTCTCCTTCTCCTCAGTCATTATTCTACCTCTCCTCCTCCTCAGTCATTACTCTACCTCTCCTCCTCCTCAGTCATTACTCTACCTCTCCTTCTCCTCAGTCATTATTCTACCTCTCCTCCTCCTCAGTCATTACTCTACCTCTCCTCCTCCTCAGTCATTACTCTACCTCTCCTCCTCCTCAGTCATTACTCTACCTCTCCTCCTCCTCAGTCATTTCTCTACCTCTCCTTCTCCTCAGTCATTACTCTACCTCTCCTCCTCAGTCATTACTCTACCTCTCCTCCTCCTCAGTCATTACTCTACCTCTCCTCCTCAGTCATTACTCTACCTCTCCTCCTCCTCAGTCATTACTCTACCTCTCCTCCTCAGTCATTACTCTACCTCTCCTCCTCCTCAGTCATTACTCTACCTCTCCTCCTCAGTCATTACTCTACCTCTCCTCCTCCTCAGTCATTTCTCTACCTCTCCTTCTCCTCAGTCATTACTCTACCTCTCCTCCTCAGTCATTACTCTACCTCTCCTCCTCCTCAGTCATTACTATACCTCTCCTCCTCAGTCATTACTCTACCTCTCCTCCTCCTCAGTCATTACTCTACCTCTCCTCCTCAGTCATTACTCTACCTCTCCTCCTCCTCAGTCATTACTCTACCTCTCCTCCTCAGTCATTACTCTACCTCTTCTCCTCCTCAGTCATTACTCTACCTCTCTTCCTGAGACACACACACAGACACACACACACACAGACACACACACACACACACACACACACACACACACACACACACACACACACACACACACACACACACACACACACACACACACACATACACACACACTAATTATAGGAGGTCATGGTTTTGCATTGACTAGCAGCCAGTTTTTTGTATCGTTTTGCTAATCTTCTCTGTGATTACTGTGCCCCGTTTCTTAGTCCTCTGTAGAGGAGCTAGAGCTGAGTGTATGTGTGTGTGTGTGTGTGTGTGTGTGTGTGTGTGTGTGTGTGTGTGTGTTTCCACAGCAATGGGAGACCTTGAGTCTCTCTGAAAGCCGCTCCTCTCATGCAGTTGTGATGCTCTCAGGCGGCAGAGATTATCAGAGACAGAGGAGGGGTTTGTGATCAGAGAGCATGTAGATCTCAGTGATACTCAGGGGGTCTGAATATAGAGGGTCCGAACACAGAGGGTCCGAACACAGAGGGGTCCGAACCCAGAGGGTCCGAACACAGAGGGGTCCGAACACAGAGGGTCCGAACACAGAGGGGTCCGAATACAGAGGGGTCCGAACACAGAGGGTCTGAACACAGAGGGTCCGAACACAGAGGGGTCCGAACACAGAGGGTCCGAACACAGAGGGGTCTTAACACAGAGGGGTCTGAACACAGAAGGGTCTGACACAGAGGGGTCTGAATATAGAGGGTCCGAACACAGAGGGGTCTGAACACAGAGGGGTCTGAACACAGAGGGGTCTGACACAGAGGGGTCTGAACACAGAGGGGTCTGACACAGAGGGGTCTGAATATAGAGGGTCCGAACACACGCACCTGGCTCGCCCTCTCTCGCCCCTCGCTCCTCCTCATCCTCTCTCGCCCTTCACTCGTCCCTCGCTCGTCCTCTCTCGGCCCTCGCTCATCCTCGTCCTCTCTCGCCCCTCGCTCGTCCTCTCTCGCCCCTCGCTCCTCCTCTCTCGCCCCTCGCTCCTCCTCATCCTCTCTCGACCCTAGCTCGTCCTCTGTCGCCCGTTGCTCCTCCTCGTCCTCTCTCGCCCCTCGCTCCTCCTCGTCCTCTCTCGCCCCACGCTCGTCCTCTCTCGCCCCTCAATCCTCCTCATCCTCTCTCGACCCTAGCTCGTCCTCTGTCGCCCGTTGCTCCTCCTCGTCCTCTCTCGCCCCTCGCTCCTCCTCGTCCTCTCTCGCCCCACACTCGTCCTCTCTCGCCCCTCAATCCTCCTCATCCTCTCTCGCCCCTCGCTCGTCCTCCCTCGCTCGTTCTCGTCCCCTCTCGCCCCTCACTCGTCCTCTCTCGCCCCTCCTCATCCTCTCTCGACCCTAGCTCGTCCTCTGTCGCCCGTCGCTCCTCCTCATCCTCTCTCGCCCTTCTCTCGCCCCTCGCTCGTCCTCTCTCGCTCGTTCTCGTCCTCTCTCGCCCCTCGCTCGTCCTCTCTCGCCCCTCACTCATCCTCTCTCGCCCCTCCTCATCCTCTCTCGACCCTAGCTCGTCCTCTGTCGCCCGTTGATCCTCCTCATCCTCTCTCGCCCCTAGCTCGTCCTCTCTCGCCCGTCGCTCCTCCTCATCCTCTCTCGCCCTTCTCTCGCCCCTCGCTCGTCCTCTCTCGCTCGTTCTCGTCCTCTCTCGCCCCTCGCTCGTCCTCTCTCGCCCGTCGCTCCTCCTCATCCTCTCTCGCCCTTCTCTCGCCCCTCGCTCGTCCTCCCTCGCTCGTTCTCGTCCTCTCTCGCCCCTCGCTCGTCCTCTCTCGCCCCTCACTCGTCCTCTCTCGCCCCTCCTCATCCTCTCTCGACCCTAGCTCGTCCTCTGTCGCCCGTTGATCCTCCTCGTCCTCTCTCGCCCCTCTGTCGCCCCTCGCCCCTCGCTCGTCCTTTCTCACCCCTCGCTCCTCCTCATCCTCTCTCGCCCCTCGCTCGTCCTCTCTCGCCCCTCAATCCTCCTCATCCTCTCTCGACCCTAGCTCGTCCTCTCTCGCCCGTCGCTCCTCCTCATCCTCTCTCGCCCTTCTCTCGCCCCTCGCTCGTCCTCTCTCGCTCGTTCTCGTCCTCTCTCGTCCCTCGCTCGTCCTCTCTCGCCCGTCGCTCCTCCTCATCCTCTCTCGCCCTTCTCTCGCCCCTCGCTCGTCCTCCCTCGCTCGTTCTCGTCCCCTCTCGCCCCTCACTCGTCCTCTCTCGCCCCTCCTCATCCTCTCTCGACCCTAGCTCGTCCTCTGTCGCCCGTCGCTCCTCCTCATCCTCTCTCGCCCTTCTCTCGCCCCTCGCTCGTCCTCTCTCGCTCGTTCTCGTCCTCTCTCGCCCCTCGCTCGTCCTCTCTCGCCCCTCACTCATCCTCTCTCGCCCCTCCTCATCCTCTCTCGACCCTAGCTCGTCCTCTGTCGCCCGTTGATCCTCCTTGTCCTCTCTCGCCCCTCTGTTGCCCCTCGCCCCTCTCTCGTCCTTTCTCACCCCTCGCTCCTCCTCATCCCCTCTCGCCCCTCGCTCGTCCTCTCTCTCCAGATCAAGACCTGCCACAATTAAAGCCATGCGTTGTCATAGCAACAGACAGGAAGCAAGGGACGTTCAGAGAAATGAAATCCATGAACACTCGGACATGACTTCAAACACACAGCAACACCTCAAACACACACACACACACACACACACACACACACACACACACACACACACACACACACACACACACACACACACACACACACACAGCAGGAACAAAGGAAACCATGACAACAGCGTTCATTGATGTGCTCTTTACAGACGAGGCTGCAGAAATGACAGAGACCTCAGAGCACAGACCCCCTCCACACACACACACACACACACACACACACACACACACACACACACACACACACACACACACACACACACACACACACACACACACACACACACACACACACACACACACACACACACACAAATTCATTTACAGAAAGCCGTTTCTTTATTTTGTAAAGACTTTCAAGAAAAGTTTTCCTTTTAATAAATTTTCAAATTCATTCTCATACAAACAACAAATCTAGAGGTGTCCTTTCCATTTTCATGACAGGATGCATGACAGCTCCTCCTCCTGCAGGTGCTCCTCGTTAAGCTCCTAGTTAAGCAGCTCGTCAGAGACTCACCTGTGCAGAGACTCAGAGGGGGGTACACACACTGTACATGTTTCATGAGGGGGAGAGTGTGTGTGTGTGTGTGTGTGTGTGTGTGTGTGTGTGTTGTGTGTGTGTGTGTGTGTGTGTGTGTGTGTGTGTGTCTGTGTGTGTGTGTGTCAGTAACACTATATTACTGTACGTAACAGGGCTGCACAACAACACCCTGCATCACGTGGAATGTTTGAAAACAAGTTACTTAGTTATTTTCTAAGACTCGAGGAAACTGATCTGGTCCTGAAGAGGAGTCTCTGTCAGCCTCAGTCTGAGAGGATCAGTGAGTACACCTGAGAGGATCAGTGAGTTACACCTGAGAGGATCAGTGAGCTTTACCTGAGAGGATCAGTGAGTTACACCTGAGAGGATCAGTGAGTTACACCTGAGAGGATCAGTGAGAGGATCAGTGAGTTACACCGAGAGGATCAGTGAGTTACCTGAGAGATCAGTGAGAGGATCAGTGAGGAGGATCAGTGAGTTACACCTGAGAGGATCAGTGAGAGGATCAGTGAGTTACACCCGAGAGGATCAGTGAGTTACACCTGAGAGGATCAGTGAGTTACACCCGAGAGGATCAGTGAGTTACACCTGAGAGGATCAGTGAGAGGATCAGTGAGTTACACCCGAGAGGATCAGTGAGTTACACCTGAGAGGATCAGTGAGAGGATCAGTGAGTTACACCCGAGAGGATCAGTGAGTTACACCTGAGAGGATCAGTGAGAGGATCAGTGAGTTACACCCGAGAGGATCAGTGAGTTACATCTGAGAGGATCAGTGAGTTACACCCGAGAGGATCAGTGAGCTTTACCCGAGAGGATCAGTGAGTTACACCTGAGAGGATCAGTGAGTTACACCTGAGAGGATCAGTGAGAGGATCAGTGAGTTACACCTGAGAGGATCAGTGAGTTACACCTGAGAGGATCAGTGAGAGGATCAGTGAGTTACACCGAGAGGATCAGTGAGTTACACCTGAGAGGATCAGTGAGAGGATCAGTGAGTTACACCTGAGAGGATCAGTGAGTTACACCTGAGAGGATCAGTGAAGAGGATCAGTGAGTTACACCCGAGAGGATAGGTGAGTTATACCTGAGAGGATCAGTGAGAGGATCAGTGAGAGGATCAGTGAGTTACACCTGAGAGGATCAGTGAGTTATACCTGAGAGGATCAGTGAGTTACACCTGAGAGGATCAGTGAGAGGATCAGTGAGTTATACCTGAGAGGATCAGTGAGTTACACCTGAGAGGATCAGTGAGTTACACCTGAGAGGATCAGTGAGTTACACCTGAGAGGATCAGTGAGTTATACCTGAGAGGATTAGTGAGAGGATCAGTGAGAGGATCAGTGAGAGGATCAGTGAGAGGATCAGTGAGAGGATCAGTGAGAGGATCAGTGAGTTATACCTGAGAGGATCAGTTAGAGGATCAGTGAGTTACACCTGAGAGGATCAGTGAGAGGATCAGTGAGTTATACCTGAGAGGATCAGTGAGAGGATCAGTGAGAGGATCAGTGAGAGGATCAGTGAGTTATACCTGAGAGGATCAGTGAGAGGACCAGTGAGTTACACCCGAGAGGATCAGTTAGAGGATCAGTGAGAGGATCCGTGAGAGGATCAGTGAGTTATACCTGAGAGGACCAGTGAGTTACACCTGAGAGGATCAGTGAGTTATACCTGAGAGGATCAGTGAGTTATACCTGAAAGGATCAGTGAGAGGATCAGTTAGAGGATCAGTTAGAGGATCAGTGAGAGGATCAGTTAGAGGATCAGTGAGAGGATCAGTTAGAGGATCAGTGAGAGGATCAGTGAGAGGATCAGTTAGAGGATCAGTGAGAGGATCAGTTAGAGGATCAGTTAGAGGATCAGTGAGAGGATCAGTTAGAGGATCAGTGAGAGGATCAGTTAGAGGATCAGTGAGAGGATCAGTGAGAGGATCAGTTAGAGGATCAGTGAGAGGATCAGTGAGAGGATCAGTTAGAGGATCAGTGAGAGGATCAGTTAGAGGATCAGTGAGAGGATCAGTTAGAGGATCAGTGAGAGGATCAGTTAGAGGATCAGTTAGAGGATCAGTGAGAGGATCAGTGAGAGGATCAGTTAGAGGATCAGTTAGAGGATCAGTTAGAGGATCAGTGAGAGGATCAGTTAGAGGATCAGTTAGAGGATCAGTGAGAGGATCAGTTAGAGGATCAGTTAGAGGATCAGTTAGAGGATCAGTTAGAGGATCAGTGAGAGGATCAGTTAGAGGATCAGTTAGAGGATCAGTTAGAGGATCAGTTAGAGGATCAGTGAGAGGATCAGTGAGAGGATCAGTGAGAGGATCAGTGAGTTAAGAAATAAAAAGGTTTCAACTTTCTGAGACCCCTCCCCCACACACACACACAGCGTGCAGAGACCTCCCCCTCCAGAGTGTTGTATCTGCAGTTCTATATCAGAGCTCTGCTCCCTCTCACACGGCTCCTCCTGCTCCTCCAGGTGAGCAGAGCTCTGCTCCCTCTCACACGGCTCCTCCTGCTCCTCCAGGTGATCAGAGCTCTGCTCCCTCTCACACGGCTCCTCCTGCTCCTCCAGGTGAGCAGAGCTCTGCTCCCTCTGACACGGCTCCTCCTGCTCTTCCAGGTGAGCAGAGCTCTGCTCCCTCTCACACAGCTCCTCCTGCTCCTCCAGGTGAGCAGAGCTCTGCTCCCTCTCTCACCACTCCCCCTGCTCCTCCAGTTGAGCAGAGCTCTGCTCCCTCTCACACGGCTCCTCCTGCTCCTCCAGGTGAGCAGAGCTCTGCTCCCTCTCACACGGCTCCTCCTGCTCCTCCAGGTGAGCAGAGCTCTGCTCCCTCTCACACGGCTCCTCCTACTCCTCCAGGTGAGCAGAGCTCTGCTCCCTCTCACACGGCTCCTCCTGCTCCTCCAGGTGAGCAGAGCTCTGCTCCCTCTCACACGGCTCCTCCTGCTCCTCCAGGTGAACATCCAGAGCTAACATTTGTTCAGGCTCCAGATTAAAGGGTGGGGGAGTTTAATTGACAGTGAGTGCCATTAGACCCCAGGAGGACTGGACAGACGAGTCAGAAGAACAGCTGGTCTCTCTCTAAACTCCTCCTCCTGATGAAAGTTATTATTGGATGGATTACTGACTGAAGCTTGAGCTCTCCTGTGATGATCTGACGCACATTTTTAACCATTGCATAAAGACCCTGAGGGACGGACCCCGGATCTCCAGACCCGCTGCAGACCCACACCCTGCAGACCCAGGTGCACCCTCCATATTTTGAGCCTGCAGTGTGTGTGTGTGTTCGCTGGACAAATGGCAACACAAAGGCAAAGTGACATGAGGACAGCGCTGAGTCGGGCCCTGCTGAGCGGCCCCTCGGCGGCTGCCATTTTGGCTCAACAGCTTGACACTAAGAGGGGGGGGTCATGCTTGACCTTTCCGAGTCTCCCAATAAATCAGGACCAGTGTTTATATCTACCGATGCAGAACCAGTCAAACCTGACCTTTAGTCACACAGACTCCAGATCAGGACCAACAGGAGGGGGGGGAGTTGATCAGCTTCTTAAACACCATCACTGAGGCGAGGCTTAGAGTCTGACTGAAGATCTGCCAATCAGAGGAGGCCTCTCTCTATCAGCTGACCTGAACATCAACCCTCACCCTCATCAGAGGCTGAATCACGGGGGTGGGGGAAATATATCTTAAGAAGCACTTCTTCAGTGCCCATCCCCCGGTCAGGAGGTCAATGGGTTTTTGGAAGTGTTTTGGTTGGTATCCTGAAAAACAGTCTGAAGACGAGGAATAGGAATCCCATTGGCTGCTGATATAGGTGTGTGTGTGTGTGTGTGTGTGTGTGTGTGTGTGTGTGTGTGTGTGTGTGTGTGTGTGTGTGTGTGTGTGTGTGTGTGTGTGTGTGTGTGTGTGTGTGTGTGTGTGTGTGTGTGTGTGTGTGTGTGTGTGTGTGTGTGTGTGTGTGTGTGTGTGTGTGTGTGTGTGTGTATAAAGGTGGTTTGTTGGTTCTGAGGTGGCATGTCTTCTGGGGGACGTAAAGAGTCCCTCGTCACAGTTCAGAGGAGGACTGAACCCAGGTCCTCCCTGTCCAACACTATGCTCGGGGCTTCCTTCATTAGAGAACGCTGAGGACTCTCCCCTCCTGCATCTCTGTCCTCAAGACTGTGGAATCTAACCTGACCTTCACACCTCCAGTCCTCCGGATCACACACACTGATGTATCACACACACACACACACACACACACACACACACACACACACACACACACACACACACACACACACACACACACACACACACACACACACACACACACACACACACACACACACACACACACACAGGTAATCACCTGAGAGTCACGAGCTGCTGCAGGTCCACCTGAGAGAGAGAGCTGCTGCAGGTCTACCTGAGAGAGCGAGCTGCTGCAGGTCCACCTGAGAGAGAGAGCTGCTGCAGGTCTACCTGAGAGACATGAGGTGTTGCAGGTCTACCTGAGAGACATGAGGTGTTGCAGGTCTACCTGAGAGACATGAGGTGTTGCAGGTCCACCTGAGAGAGAGAGCTGCTGCAGGTCCACCTGAGAGACATGAGGTGTTGCAGGTCTACCTGAGAGACACAAGCTGCTGCAGGTCCACCTGAGAGACTTGAGCTGCTGCAGGTCCGCCTGAGAGACTTGAGCTGCTGCAGGTCCACCTGAGAGACATGAGGTGTTGCAGGTCCACCTGAGAGACACGAGCTGCTGCAGGTCCACCTGAGAGACATGAGGTGTTGCAGGTCCACCTGAGAGACACGAGCTGCTGCAGGTCCACCTGAGAGACATGAGGTGTTGCAGGTCTACCTGAGAGACATGAGGTGCTGCAGGTCCACCTGAGAGACTTGAGCTGCTGCAGGTCCACCTGAGAGACACGAGGTGTTGCAGGTCCACCTGAGAGACTCGAGCTGCTGCAGGTCCACCTGAGAGACACGAGGTGTTGCAGGTCCACCTGAGAGACTCGAGCTGCTGCAGGTCCACCTGAGAGACACGAGGTGTTGCAGGTCCACCTGAGAGACACAAGGTGTTGCAGGTCCACCTGAGAGACACGAGGTGTTGCAGGTCCACCAGAAAGATTCGAGCTGCTGCAGGTCCACCTGAGAGATACCTGCTGCAGGTCCACCTGAGAGACTCGAGCTGCTGCAGGTCCACCTGAGAGACTTGAGCTGCTGCAGGTCCACCTGAGAGACTTGAGCTGCTGCAGGTCCAGCTGAGAGACTTGAGCTGCTGCAGGTCCAGCTGAGAGACTTGAGCTGCTGCAGGTCCACCTGAGAGACTTGAGCTATGTGTGTATGTGTGTGTGTGTGTGTGTGTGTATGTGTGTGTTTGTGTGTGTATGTGTTTGTGTGTGTGTGTGTGTGTGTGTGTGTGTGTGTGTGTGTGTGTGTGTGTGTGTGTGTGTGTGTGTGTGTGTGTGTGTGTGTGTGTGTGTGTGTGTGTGTGTGTGTGGTCTGTGCAGGAGTCTGAGTAGGTCTCCTCGCTGCCTCTCTGTGGAACACCACCAGCCTCTCTCTCTCTTTCTCTCTCTTTGTGTTCGAAACTGGAAATCTGCAAGCGCAGAAACGCTCCAAAGGAAACCGTGTGAGACGGAGCCGCTCAGAAGAGCTTGATCTGTTTCTGAATTAAACAACGAGAAATGGAAACATCCGGAGGGATGTGCTGCAGCCTCATTGGCTCAGCGGCAGGGCCTGTGGTGACGTCATCACTCATTAAGATCCATACATCAGAACCAGGTGTACATGGAGCCCCCCTCTGAGGCAGGGTCCAGTAACGAAGAAGTAGTAAACAGATCTCCTCTCTCTTCCTCACAAGGAGGAGGAGGGAGGAGGAGCAGGGAGGAGGAAAGAGGAGGAGGGAAGAGGAGGGAGGAGGAAGGAGGATCAGGGAATAGGACGAAGTGATGGTCCTGCGGCACGGCGCCGTCGCTGCGTAATTTCACATGAAAGCTGGATTTATGGGGGTCTGCTCGGCCCCCTCATTAATCTAAAGCTGAGCCATCTTCCCCCTGTCCTCCTGCTGCCTCCGCCCATTACGAAGCATTAAGAGCTACACCCCCCCAGCTCCATCATCATGGAGCTGCTCATTAGGAGCACAAAGGCCCTCATCAGGACCGTCTGTGGCCCCGGTCCTGATGAGGGCCACCTATTTGTTTCCTCACAGCGAGTGTCTCAAGCTGGAGTAACGAGCTGCGGTGAGGTGACGCTCTCCACCCAGAATGCAGAGTGCCTCGTTAACAATACGCCCACTAATTGGTGGTGGTGTCCCCCACCTCGGTGTGCCCCCCCGCTTCCTTACAGTGTGATCAGAGGAGCAGCGTGGGGCTAATGGCACCGGCTTCATGCATAATTCAGCGCGTCTGTCCTGACATCATCCCAACCTGAGGTGGGGGGGGGGGGCTGTCAGATGATACTCTTAAAACAAGTTCAGACAAACTGCCAATTAAGAAAGTCCCTAACGAGCATTGGGGTGAGGCTCGTCCTGGAGCTGAGTGAGTCGTGGTGTTGGCCAGAAACAAAGAAGAGGAACCCAATTAAAACCGAGCCGCTTCAGAGCTTTGTCTGTTGGGATCGTTAGGAGCAGAACCACTCAGAGAGGAGGAGAGGAGGAGAGGAGGAGAGGAGGAGAGGAGGAGAGGAGGAGTCTCCAGCTGTTGGTGTGCAGCCGCTCCCAGAGACAGATCTCTGGTTCCTCAGGAAGTTTCCCTACGCTCAGATCAACCCTCTCTACACTCACTCTGCTCGCCTTATAACCCCCCTGTCCTCAGACTGGCCCCCTGCAGCCCGTCCTCCTACAGCCTGTCCTCCAGCAGCCCGTCCTCCTGCAGCCCGTCCCCCTCCTCTCCCTTCAAGCTTCCCCTCCCCCGTCTGCTCCTTTCACCTTCTTCCTTCTCTTCATGGCAGCCCTGTTGCTCCGTGTGTGTGTGTGTGTGTGTCTGGGAGTCCCTGCAGTGAGAGAGGACGTCCCACTGAGAAACGGAGCTCTCCTCACACACCCTCACACCCCGTTTATACTGGTGTGTGTACAGGTGAGTTATATCAGGTGCGGCTCCTGAACCCCCCCACCCCCCCTTTAGTGCAGTCCCTCTCTCGTCCACCCTTTTTCACCCCCCCACCTCCCCCCGTGCTGTGCAGTAAGTAATGTGGTCGTGTTAACCCCCGCTGTACGTGTGCCTGCAGGCCAGCGCTGCCCTCTGCACCACAGGTGAGCTGTCACTGCAGATCACACACACACACACACACACACACACACACACACACACACACACACACACACACACACACACACACACACACACACACACACACACACACACACACACACACACACAAACAGGGATATCACACTTGCCTCTGATAAGGTGCACCTATTCCCAGTCTCTTATTTGTGTGTGTGTGTGTGTGTGTGTGTGTGTGTGTGTGTGTGTGTGTGTGTGTGTGTGTGTGTGTGTGTGTGTGTGTGTGTGTGTGTGTGTAGACTGACCTTTACTTTGTGTTTCCTCGATTTTCTACATGAATATAACCCTCCACCAATAACCCTGAGCTTCACCCAGCGCTCCGGTCCCAGCTGTGTGCGTCTGTCTTTAGGGTCCCCTGGTCTCCAGCTGTGTGCGTCTCTCTTTAGTGTCCCCTGGTCTCCAGCTGTGTGCGTCTCTCTTTAGTGTCCCCTGGTCTCCAGCTGTGTGCGTCTCTCTTTAGTGTCCCCTGGTCTCCAGCTGTGTGCGTCTCTCTTTAGTGTCCCCTGGTCTCCAGCTGTGTGCGTCTCTCTTTAGTGTCCCCTGGTCTCCAGCTGTGTGCGTCTCTCTTTAGTGTCCCCTGGTCTCCAGCTGTGTGCGTCTCTCTTTAGTGTCTCCTGGTCTCTCTTTAGTGTCCCCTGGTCTCCAGCTGTGTGCGTCTCTCTTTAGTGTCTCCTGGTCTCTCTTTAGTGTCCCCTGGTCTCCGTTGTGTTGGAGCTTCTTGCAGCGTTTGGTTTCTGCAGCTTTCAGTAAACGCTGCTCATGTTTCCTCTGCTGAATGTTCTCTAGATGCTGCAGATGTTTCTGCATGAGTTCTGGAACAGACTTTAGAGAAAAACCCAACACATTGTTATTAATATTATATATATAAACAAACCCGTGCATTGGTTTCTCTCTTCCTTCATTACGAATAACTAACCCATGCATGCTGCAGCTGCAGCTGAGAGACATGCGTGTGAAACAGAGAGTGTGATCTCTGCACCGTGCACGAGTCACACTCTCATCCATTCCTGCTTTACTCCTGCTTTACTCCCAGGCTTACAGACATTCCTGTCTTTGTTGAGAGCGCTCAGACAATTTGTTTGACTGTGTGTGTGTGTGTGTGTGTGTGTGTGTGTGTGTGTGTGTGTGTGTGTGTGTGTGTGTGTGTGTGTGTGTACAACACTGAGACTAATTCCTGCTTATCTGTCCTCTGATATCCTCCCAGCCCCGCTCCTTTCTTCACCTCCTCTCTTCCTTACACTCTTTTGGCATTAACATATAACTGCTGCTGTAAACACAACGGGAGGCTGTGTGTGTGTGTGTGTGTGTGTGTGTGTGTTTGTGTGTGTGTGTTTGTGTGTGTGTGTGTGTGTGCGTGTGAATGTGTGTGTGTGTGTGTGTGTGTGTGTGTGTCCCTTTGATCCGATAAAACCTCTAATTTGGATGGTTGAAAGTGTTTACACATTTTCCCTTTCCTCCACCGCTGCTCGCCTTTTCTTCTGCTGCACTTTTACATCCAGCATTTTTGTGTGTGTGTGTGTGTGTGTGTGTGTGTGTGTGTGTGTGTGTGTGTGTGTGTGTGTGTTTGTGGGGCACGATGTGGACCGACGCTACGGGCAGTGTGTTATGTCAGATTTTTTGTCGGTTAGAGGTTTCTCTGTCTAAACCCTCGCTGCACACACACACACACACCTTTTTTAGCAACACACAACTCCTGGTTTAGTCGTATTGATTTGCGTTTGTTTACAGGTTGCTTTATTTATCTAAATGAACAGATGCGGAGAAACTGAAGGACGCATTCACAGGAAACAGAGGCCGACTACCTCTGACCTCTGGAGACAGTGACTCTCACTGCAACAACAGATTGTTTCATCCTTACTACGCCATAGCCTACCCCGTAACACCCCCACTCATACACACACTGTGTACACACTTATGCTAATGTGTGAACACACACATCTTTTATTTACACCCTGTGGAAACACTCATAACTATAACTGGATTATTTAAATACAAACACCCGGAGAACAACGTCTGGAAATACAAAGGAGCAGGAGAACCAATGGAATCACACACACACACACACACACACACACACACACACACACACACACACACACACACACACACACACATACACACACACACACACACACACATACACACACACACACACACACACACACTGAGGTGAGTGTGTGTGAGCGATGTGTGTATCCCTGGAGTCTTACATGCACAAACCGTCTTCTTGAGGATCCACAAACTGTCGATGAGTGGACGACACCACCGGACAGAAATGTGACAGGAAGTAGTCCGTACCACATTATGTTTGGTACTGACTAGTTGCAGGGGTATAAAATAAGGACATATCTTAATTTTCTGTCATTTTAAATGCCAGCTGTACCTGTACATGTGATGTATAGTCCTGATGTATTCCTGAGTTGGGGGGTCCCGCTCTGTAGGCCTCTCTTTGTCTGCAGGTATGGTAATCCTCTCTCCGCAGGGGGCTGTGTGTATTTACCCCGCTCACCGACAGTCACAACATATTGTTTTCCTGCGTAGAAAAGCCAAGCTGTGCTGCGCCGCTTGTGTATTTAAAAACTGCATTTTCCAAGTGACAGGGCCCCCCCGCTGGGTTAAATGAAGGCATTTGTTCTGCAGGGAAGCGGCCCGCAGATATGCTTTCATTAGCGCTGCGATTAGCATAGAGCTCGTTACCGCCGGCTGTTAGTGAAACAGAGCTGTGTGTCATTACACACTGCATGGAGATCAGTGCGCAGCACACACAGGTCAGGGAGACATGGACCTCCAGATTATTTTCAGCTGTACACACACACACATCTGTTTACACTGACACACACACTGAGTTATCTCTTTCATTTTGCTCCGATGCATTTGGACTCTTGATGCATCTGACAGATCTTTCACTCGGCTCTGATGGATCACACGTGTCCCCTGATGCTCTTTCCTTCCAGCCGGACTCAGATGTGTTCTTCATTGTTATGGGGCTACACATGATAAGAGAACCAGTGACGGGTTCAGAGGACGTTCACCAGTCTCATGTAAACCCTTCCTGTGGGATCCTATCGAAGCTGGTTCATGGGGTTTCTGATATTAACAGGTCTGCAGGAGACCACTGCTGTCCTGTAGACCTGTAGACCTCTTCAGGAAAACTCTCCCTGAAGAGGTCTACAGGACAGCAGTGGCCTCCTGCGGACCTTTTCAGAGGCTTCCTCACAGATCTATAACATGGAGCAGCTTCTGTCCGTGTTATCTGCAGTCTAACTGGCTCTTAAAGTTTACGGGGCATGCTAATAGGTGTTAGACATGCATCGGCTCAATGAGAACCGTGTGTGTGTGTGTGTGTGTGTGTGTGTGTGTGTGTGTGTGTGTGAAGTGTGTTTAATGATCATCCAGAGTAAAAGACAGGACAGGATTTAAAACAGGAGACAATTTGGACCTGAGAGCGTGTCTCTGAGGACAGATGGTCTCTTTAGTCTCACTGCAGCTCCGTCCGCCCGTCATCCCAGTCTGGATCAGGGTCTCCTGAAGGACCGGCTCAGTGTCCAGTGCACCAATACACACCTCTCAGTCTCAGTCAGGGTCCACACACACCCCTCAGTCTCAGTAGAGGGTCCACACACACCTCTCAGTCTCAGTAAAGGGTCCACACACACCTCTCAGTCTCAGTAAAGGGTCCACACACACCTCTCAGTCTCAGTAGAGGGTCCACACACACCTCTCAGTCTCAGTAGAGGGTCCACACACACCTCTCAGTCTCAGTCAGGGTCCACACACACCTCTCAGTCTCAGTAGAGGGTCCACATACACCTCTCAGTCTCAGTCAGGGTCCACACACACCTCTCAGTCTCAGTAGAGGGTCCACACACACCTCTCAGTCTCAGTAGAAGATCCACACACACCTCTCAGTCTCAGTCAGGGTCCACACACACCTCTCAGTCTCAGTAGAAGGTCCACACACACCTCTCAGTCTCAGTCAGGGTCCACACACACCTCTCAGTCTCAGAAGAGGGTCCACACACACCTCTCAGTCTCAGTAGAGGGTCCACACACACCTCTCAGTTTCAGTAGAGGGTCCACACACACCTCTCAGTCTCAGTAGAGGGTCCACACACACCTCTCAGTCTCAGTAGAGGGTCCACACACACGTCAGGTGATTGCTAACAGGTGGAACTCATCAGGCTGTTCTGCTGCTCGAGCTTCATGTGAGGAGAGGACACTGTGGACATGAGGTAGACCTGACCCCCCCCCCCCTCCCCTCTTTAGAGCAGGGGAGCTGCCTGTATCTGTCTGCTAATTAAAACCAACAGACTACTTCATCAAATCACATTTAATCAGGGTCTGTGTGTGTGTGTGTGTGTGTGTGTGTGTGTGTGTGTGTGTGTGTGTGTGTGTGTGTGTGTGTGTGTGTGTGTGTGTGTGTGTGTGTGTGTGTGTGTGTGTGTGTGTGTGTGTGTGTGTGTGTGTGTTGATCACATTAGATGTACACTCTGCCTTAATTGATCACAATCAGACTCGGTCGACACTCATTTACTGATATCTAACTAACGTCCAGACAACATGCAGGTAGACACAGGTGTGTGTGTGTGTGTGTGTGTGTGTGTGTGTGTGTGTGTGTGTGTGTGTGTGTGTGTGTGTGTGTGTGTGTGTGTGTGTGTGTGTGTGTGTGTGTGTGTGTGTGTGTGCTCTGCTAAATGCTCAGGTCCATGTGGAGAAGTGTCCACACTGACACACTATTCATCTCCTCTGTATTTGATTCACATTATTTAAAACTGGCCAAACACACACACACACACACACACACACACACACACACACACACACACACACACACACCACACACACACACACACACACACACACACACACACACACACACACACACACACACACACACACACAAACACACACACACACACACACACACACACACACACACACACACACCCTGCTCAGAGATCAGTCATCTCCTCTTGTGTTATGCAGGCCCCTGTCAGTGTGATGGAGACGTGTGTGTTGCATGAGTACAAAGCACACACACTGGACGTGTGTGTTAGCCCTGGTGTGTCACACATGGAGACCCCAGCCGCTGAGCTGTGATGCAGAAGGTCTGCCGTTGCCATGATGTACAAAGACTTTTATTAAGCATCATTTAGAAACATCAGACTGACTCTCAGGGTGTCCTTGAGAGCGCTGCAGCGTGTTCCTGCAGAGCCTTTGTGTGCTCAGCTTCTCTCTCACATTAGACTTTCAGTCAAGGAGAACGTTCTGGCTTTCTCTCCAACATTCCTCTCTTCATGCACATCAGATACAAACTTTAATATTTAATGTTCTGTTTCCTGTCCTTTCTTTTCTTACCTGGGGATGCCAGATCCCTCAATACTCAGGGGGAGTCAGTAAGGTTTTACTCTTAGTAGCAGCTTTATCTAACAGGCTCTATTTCAGTGTACAACAAGATAAGAAATGATTGAATAAGACTAATTCATCCATTAATTACAGCTCAGGAATTCTGCCATTTGCTTCAAATCAGGTCCAGACCCCAGGCGTTCAAGAACGTTGAGTCTGCAAGTCTGCGGAGCAGGTTAGGACCATGCAGTTCATAAAAGTGATCCTATGAGACTGCTCAGTCTCTGCAGGAGAACAACACAATCACTGTCTTGGCCTGAAAATGAATCCCCCCCCCTCCTCCTCCTCCTCCTCCCCCTCCTCCTCCTCCTCCATCATTTGCATTTTGATGTGTCTGTCTGAAGGAGGCCCTCCAAACTCTTATTACTGTCCATCTCCTGCACACAAACACAAACGCACACGCACGCACACACATACTCCACAAATCAAGTTTTTGTCTTCCAGAGGGAATCAGCAGGAAGTTGTTCAGGAAGAGGTACATTAAATAAGCGGACTGCAGGATCTCCCTCACCTCGTCTTCCTCCTGCTGCATTTCTTAACAAAACAGAAGAGTTGAATGGAAGCTGTGTAATAGGATTTAATCACTCCAAATCCATCTTTCAAACACTTGGTAGTTGCCATCGTCAGGACGTGACTTCCTTTATTCTAAGCGTAGATGAATGAACACTAAGAACAGCTCACTCAAAGCTGCAGTAAATCCTGTGGAGATTTTGTATACCTTTCACTGGGAAACAGGAGATCTGATCCTGGACCATGACATCAGGATTTACCCAACAGAGACCAGGAAATGTCTGACCGATAAATGTATTGGAGAAAGATAGAGAGCTCCGAAGACAGAAAGAGGAACTGACACCTCCTCAAGTTAAACCATGAGACTACATGACAGAATACAGAGCTCCAGAGACAGAACCACAGCGGCTCCATTGCTCTACCTAAACATTACAATCTGAATAATAAATGCACAGGTACCGTGAGAGAGGCTGGAGCCCTTGCCATAAAGAGGTTAGCCTTCCTTAATGCATGCTACAGGTGTGTGTTGTCTAACATCAGGTCTCTCCTGGAGACAGAGCTCCCTGCAGCTGTGCACCACCTGCAGGCTGTCAGACATGTGTTCCATGAACTAAATGATAAGGTGAGGGAAGGGGAGTCTCCGGTGAGCCGTTAGTGTTGTATAGATTACAGAGGGGTGTGTAACAGGAGCCTGCAGCTCTGCACAGCAACAAGAAGCCAGGTGTATGTGCTCTGCTGCCACAGATCTGGAGACAATGATCCTGAAATGTCCTCTCTGGAAGACGCTCTGTCCCTCTCCTCCGCTGTTTCTGTTTCTCCTTTACTCACAACTCTAAGTGGAGATTTAGGAAACGTGGAGATATGGTTTCAGCAGCATGTGCTTCTCGCAGGAGATTATGCTGTCATGTCTCTTATTGTCTTATCATGTTTTAAGGGTTAGTCAAGTTTCATATTTAGTTTAGTCATTTCTGTTTTGTCTTTCACTTCCTGTTTTATTTTGGTACTTTCCTCCTGTGTCTGATTCCATACCCCTTGACTCCCTCCCATTGTGTGTCATGCCCTCCTCAGCGTTAGCCCCGCCCTGATTGTTTCCACCTGTTCCCTCGTGTTTAAAAAGCCCAGTCTCTCCTGGTCTTGTTTCAGTAGCCAGCGTACCAGCGCTTGTTTCACGCTTCAGGCCTACTCCATGTTCCTGAGTGTTTCTGTCAGGAAGAGTTGTTCCTCGGAGTGGTCTTTTGACGTTTTGATAAATTATTTTTTTATCACTTTTTGTTGTATTTTTCTCACCTCCCCAAGAGTGTTGTTCTTTTTGATTTGCTTATCCTTCTTGTGAGCATCTGAGTGAAAATAAAGTATTGCATTATACTTCCCCTCTGTCTCCTGGAGTCCAGTCCAGCTGCTGTGTGTCTGAAGTTAGTAACACTTTAATCTTTCAAACAACTTGAAGGTGAACCAAAAGACCAAAATGTGCGAAACGTTATAATATTTGCATTTAATGATCAATGTGTTTAAATCTGAATTACACAACTAATTTAACCGTAACCAAAACTACATGGATGTACTTTATGCTAAGCTAGGCTAACCACAGACAGCAGGTTCATATCTGATGTGAAGTCTCTGTTTTTGTCCGTGCAAACACAAAAAGGAGTTCGTAAAGTGAGAGTTTTGGAGTTTATCTTCCATAATAGATATTAAAGATTGCATCTAAATCTCCTTTAACTTTCACATGAAGTTAGATTCCTCCTAATTAGAGAAATATCTATAGTTTATATGTTATTGAATCTGCCATTGGAGCTTCTCATGTCTGTAATGAAGCTTCTTTATTTAGATCTGATGTTACACAAAGGTCTCTGAAATTAACTTTACCTTCATTGTGACTGAAAGGACAAACTTCATATCTGCTTACAGTCATATTAAATGTGTGTTCTCCAGATGCATGTTATTCTCAGCCTCCCTGCGTCATCACATGTAGAGCAAGACAACAATAAGAGACAAATGTCACCAACGGGAGAAATAACTTCAGTTTCTAAGGTAACTCTGAACACCTTAACACCCACTCTGTAAACTTTCTATCACGCTTCAGCATCAAAACTTTAAAAAAATAACTTAGGTCTTTGTGTTCGACTGCTGCTACAAGTGCCTCAAATAAGATGCCGATAATAAAGTGTGTTCTAGGCAGTGTGTGTTCTAGGCAGTGTGTAGAGTGTGTTCTAGGCAGTGTGTTCTAGGCAGTGTGTTCTAGACAGTGTGTTCTAGGTGTTTGATAAATGATAATATGCTTGTTGATAGGAAGGTTTTCCGTGTAATAACAGGGAGAGGGTTACAATGCAGAAGTCCTGCTCCCAGTGTGTGCTGTGTTCAGGTAAACTCAGCGGATGTTAGTTTCGGTGTGTTTACACTGTGGCACTTCATCATGCTGCAGCGAGACACAACGAGCAGCACGATCAATAGTGGCCGTGGATAAAGGGCTCAAAGTGAGGACTCAATATTCAGTGTGTGAGAGTTTTGTTATTTATGACTATTTGGGGACGTCAGTTTGTTTACACAGTCCACGATGACCTCTCACTGTATCCTCTGAACTCCTTTCATATCCATACAGGTCACAGACACAGTGATCCCCATAGCTGCAGGTATCTTATTTATTTAGATATTATGAAACATTTTCAGTGCAACATAATGGTGCTGCCACCTGTGGCTGCATCTATGTACTGTTTATTATCTGTCAAATCTCTACGGTACACAGGAGTGGCTGTGAAATGCAATGTCAGGGACAAAGTGTAAACTCTGCTCTTATAGACATGTTCCCACAAGTGACGTGTGAATGCAAATTAGTGCAAATCAAATAACATAATATGTGGTCCCCTTTCTCCATGTCTACTGGAATATTAGTTTGAGTCCCAATTAGGCACCAAACATGACTTCTTCATTGGCAATGTGATTGTGATACACTTGCACGAATGACAAAAAAAACCCTTTGTACAGCAGTGTGTGCATGTGTGTGTGTGAGTGTGTGTGTGTGTGTGTGTGTGTGTGCGTGTGTGTGTGTATGTGTATGTGTATGTGTGTGTGTGCATGTGTGTGTGTGTGCGTGTGTGAGTGTGTGCATGTGTGTGTGTGAGTGTGTGCATATGTGTGTGTGTGTGTGTGTGTGTGTGTGTGTGTGTGTGTGTGTGTGTGTGTGTGTGCGCGTGTGTGTGTGTATGTGTATGTGTATGTGTGTGTGTGCATGTGTGTGTGTGTGCGTGCGTGCGTGCGTGCGTGCGTGCGTGCGTGTGTGTTTGTCTGTCTCTATGATGTGAAGGACAGGCGACACGGCGTGAAACAATGAACACGTCGTCTGACTGTAAAGAGCAGAAACACAGACAGGCGCTCTGACCTCTTTGTTGGTGCAGCGGTGTGTGTGTGTGTGTGTGTGTGTGTGTGTGTGTGTGTGTGTGTGTGTGTGTGTGTGTGTGTGTTCAAGCATACCTAACTCAATCAAAGGCTCCAGTAGCTCTTCAGAGCGAGCCGCTGTTGTTGAAATAACTGATTTACTGGAGCGATTAAATTCTTCCACCGTGTTGATCTGTGTGTGTGTGTGTGTGTGTGTGTGTGTGTGTGTGTGTGTGTGAGTATGTGTGGGTGTGTGTTTGTGTGCGTGTGTGTGTGTGTGTAGGTGTGTGTGTGTGAGTAGGTGTGTGTGTGTGTGTGTGTAGGTGTGTGTGTGTGAGTATGTGTGTGTGTGTGTAGGCGTGTGTGTGTGTATGTGTTTTGTAGGTGTGTGTGTGTTTGTGTAGGTGTGTGTGTGTGTGTGTGTGTGTGTTGGTTCATTCATCCGTCGCCGCTGACTGGATTTGAAATAATTCAGGTGAAATGAAGCGTTTCGTCTCAGTGTTCCTGTTTCTGTCTGAATGAGTTCATTTGAACGCAGCGTTCGGAGGACGTGTTTGTACGGAAACATCTTATTCTGCAAATACAAATAAATAAAAAGCCTCCAACTTTGTTCTGATGAGTTACAGTTGGAACATCACAGACTCACTGTGAGTCTCTAAGCTACTGTGTGATTAAGATCATGTGGAGAACATCACAAAGTATAATGCTCAAACAAAAGACAATAACAAAGCACTTATCAAGCATTTTAAAGAACAAATGGAGATCCAAACTGACAGAAAGATGGTCAACTACAGCCGTAAGCAGTCCCATACTGGATCCAGAAAAATAATCGCAAACTATTTTGATAATCGTTAAGGTTGTTTGTTAAAACAAGACTCCTAAATCTTGGACTTTGGTGAACATTCTTTATTGTTTTCTGAAAATGTAAAGACTGTTGACTAGCAGATGAATCAGTTGTGACGTAATTGTTATTTGCAGCCTTTTGTAAACCAAGTGGAGCTCATCTTAAAATCATAGTTCATGAAATGGATGTTACAGGAACAGATCTCAGCACTGAAGAAGAGGAAGATGCAGGAGGAGGGGAAGAGCTCCACAGGGGAACAGAAAGAGGAGATATGAGTGTAGGGAGGCTGAGAGGATTAAGATGGAGATGTGAGACGGAGATAAAGAGAGAATGAGACTGAGACAGAGATGTGAAGAAGGTAAATACAGATGACAGGATGTGAAGAGGTGGATTAAAGTTATACTCAGAGATCCTGCCTTTCTTCAGCTTCAATTATAAAGACCACGTCTGAGGATCTTACCATGGTATGTTTGAGAAGGTTTGGGAGGATTTAAAGAGAACATATCAGTATTTTACTTTATTTTATATACTATACATATACATATATATATACCCTCATTACAGGAGCCTGTCTTGTAATGAGGGTTCAACACCTTCAGAATAACCTGTACAGTGATAAGGTGCCACAGAGGATAGAGGATGAGTTCTAACACTGTCCATTTCTGCACGGATCCAAAACTGGTAAAACCCAGAGAGCAGCAGCCCTGAGAGGACAGAAAGTGGCTCCTAAATGAAATCAGAGTCCATCTGCAGAGACGTCTCTGTGGGGGTTCTCAGCAGGAGCCTCCAGCAGATAGATGCTCTCAATTGGTTGTTTTCTCCCATGATTCCCTGCTCCCTCCCCCGCTCACACCCTGCTCCGACCCTTCATACTTCACAGGCTTTTTATTTATGTCATTACTTAAAGCAGCAGCTGATATTAAGGAGCAGGGCCTATACAACCCGTTTTACAGCCGGGCTTATTGTGTGGCTGCAAGAGAGTGGGAATTAGAGAGGAGGGGGAGACAAGGGGAGAATAGGACCTTTAATCCAGCCGGGCTCCCAGCAAATACCTGTCTCTGAGATGCTTTTATTGTGATAATAAGGCAGCATTGCAGCGGATTTGTCCTGATCTTGTAAAATTATAAATATAGATTTTTGTGATGGGAGAAGGGTGTGTGTGTGTGTGTGTGTGTGGGGGGGTATTCTCTGCACAGCCCCGGAGGAACAGCAGGAGATGGAGCTTTCTATAAACTCTGAGGCTGAGGGCTTTATCAGCGGGGCAGACATCAACTCACCAGGGTTTATCTTACCCCCCCACCCACCCCTTAAAGGACCTGCATAGAGTAAGGAGGGGTGAGTCCCAAAATGGTTATTTATCTGTAGCTGCATTCTGCTCTCCTATAGGAACCCCCCTCTCTGGATCAGCAGGAAGGCTTCTCTTTTGCCCCTTTTCCACGAAACCGGATCCGGTTCAACATCCGGTCTTTTGCTTCTCTGGTTCCAGCCTGTAGCACCCCATGTGTTTCCACCGCTCGGAGGCCGAGTGGAGCTCAAGTGGAGCTGCGCCATTGCGTCATCGTTAACGTGCGCTCTGACTGATTCATGTTCACTGTCTGACTGTCACACCAGCAGCTGATGCATACCCCCCCCCCCCATCAGTGACTGTGTTCAGTCTGAACTGACGCTGTTTCTTCACAGTGCTGTTCTGAGAGCTCCTCTGACTACCTTCACTGCTCTGATATCCTGTTGTGGCAGAAGCCGTTTTCTACTCATTTTACCGGCGTAGTTTTCCTTATGGTTTTACTTGAGATGGCAGCCTGTGTAGCCCATGTGCTGATTCCATCCCATATCTGCAATAATACACAGGAGAACGTCTGCCTGCTCTTCCCAATGCTCACTAACAGAACGGTGATTAAAGTACGGTGAATACACAGCACCACACTGAGCCCGGTTAGTGCTGCCTGACTTTATAAAGTGTGTGTGTGGTCGCGCTGTAGTCCCTGTGCTCAGAGGTATTCGCTGTACTCCATAACTGTTATTGCTCACGTCAATCCCCCCCCCGCCACCAAAGTAAGTGTGATGTATTGGATCTTGGATCTTGCCGGGGCAGCCGAGTGGGGCCAGAAAGATCCGGTTTTTCGGTACTTAAAGCCAGCCGGTGGAAACACAAAACACCAGATCTGTATCGGCTCCGACTCCGGCTCCAGCTCTGGGTTGGTGGAAGAAACTGCAGTGCAGAAGCAGCAGAGAACCCAGAGTGTGTGTGTGTGTGTGTGTGTGTGTGTGTGTGTGTGTGTGTGTGTGTGTGTGTGTGTGTGTGTGTGTGTGTGTGTGTGTGTGTGTGTGTGTGTGTGTGTGTGTGTGTTGGGGGGGGTGTTTGGACTTGACCTGTTGTCTCCGAGCCACGGCTGCTCAGAAGAGCACAAATATTGAAACAGCAGGATGTAATCCCAGATCTGGAATGGGATACATTCAGTTAAATGTTTGCTCAGCAGGGGAGGGGGTGCCAAGTGGCAGAGAGACAGATGATGGCCCTGGGCTGGAACATGGAGGGGGGTGGGAGTGGATGGAATGAGGCGGTGCTGATGCAGAGACTCATTGAGGCCGGATGCATCAGCTCTCAGGGCCAGACTTTTGCTGGCTCCCCCACACGAGCTCTCAGGGGCCACGGAGCCTGCCCCCCCGAGCTGTGACAGGGACAAGGTGGTTCCGCCACCTGCGACAAACACTCCCTGCACACACAGCCTGCACATACACACCCTGCACACACACCCTGCACACACACCCTGCAGACACACTCCCTGCACACACAGCCTGCACATACACACCCTGCACACACACACACTGCACACACACCCTGCACATACACCCTGCAGACACACACCCTGCACATACACACCCTGCACACACACCCTGCACACACACCCTGCACATACACACCCTACAGACACACACCCTGCACACACACACCCTGCACATACACACCCTGCACATACACACCCTGCAGGCACACACCCTGCACATACACACCCTGCACATACACACACTGCAGACACACACCCTGCAGACACACACTGCACACACACCCTGCACATACACACCCTGCAGACACACACCCTGCAGACACACACTGCAGACACACACCCTGCACACACACACTGCGCACACACCCTGCACATACACACCTTGCACATACAAACCCTGCAGGCACACACCCTGCAGACACACACACTGCACATACACACCCTGCACATACACACACCCTGCAGACACACACCCTGCAGACACACACCCTGCAGACACACACCCTGCACACACACATCCTGCTCATACACACCCTGCAGACACACACCCTGCAGACACACACTGCAGACACACACCCTGCAGACACACACCCTGCAGACACACACTGCAGACATACACTGCAGACACACACCCTGCAGACACACACCCTGCACATACACACCCTGCAGACACACACCCTGCACACACACACCCTGCACACGCACACCTTGCAGACACACACCCTGCAGACACACACCCTGCAGACACACCCTGCACATACACACCTTGCACATACACACCCTGCAGACACACACCCTGCACACACACACCCTGCAGACACACACCCTGCAGACACGCACCCTGCACACACCCACACACACACCCTGCATACACACACCCTGCACATACACACCCAGCAGACACACACTCTGCACACACACACCCTGCTCATACACACCCTGCATACACACACCCTGCTCATACACCCTGCAGACACACACCCTGCACACACACCCCCTGCAGACACACACCCTGCTCATACACACCCTGCACATACACACCCTGCACACACACACCCTGCTCATATACACCCTGCAGACACACACCCTGCAGACACACACCCTGCACACACACACCCTGCTCATATACACCCTGCAGACACACACCCTGCAGACACACAGCCTCAGTTTGTTGTGGTTCCCTGATCTGCTATTGTGTGTTTTATTATTGTGTGTTTTATTATTGTGCTTTATTCTTCATCATGTGTGCCTACTTTGTCATTTTAAATGTGTAAGTCTATTCTCTTTCTTTAGCTGCACTAAACCTCTTCTGTTGTAATAATGCACATCTCCCCGTTGCGGGACAAATAAAGGAATTCTGATTCTGAAGATACAAACTCTGATCTGATGGAAACCACTGAGTTGGTGTTAATAGATTCCTGTGAATTTCCAAACATTTCCCCTCAAAGACTGTCCGTCTGTTCCCGGTCTCCCCCTGTCAGGGGACCGCTCTCTGAATGCTAACCGAGCCCAGAGCAATAGCCGCTGCATCAATCAGATCCGACGTGCAAATCGGAGCCTCTTAATTGCACGGAGGGAAATGTCAGAAAGCAAATGAGTCTAACATGTCAATGTATTAATTCTGCTATTGATTTCATTGATGCGCCATTCGCTCTCTCAGCTCATTAAGGCCGGCGTGTCAGACCACACGCGCGCACGCGCGCGCGCACACACACACACACACACACACACACACACACACACACACACACCAACCAGGATCTCTTCCTGGAGAAACATCTTCAAATCCACACGTGAACCTGTTAATATCAGCTGCACCCCCACTGACCCCGTTCATACATTTACAGATAGCTGACAGGGGAACACAATACTCTAAATTAGTGTCTCTGTGTGTGTCTGTGTGTGTGTGTGTGTGTGTGTGTGGGGGGGGGGGGGGCTCAATCAGCTGTGCTGGTTACCAACACTTTCCCATGTTATTGGTCTGACAGCTCGCTTTTTTACTCGTGACATTACCTTGTAGGTCTTCTCTCATTCGACTGATCACTGTAGCCAGGGTCAGTGAACCCCTGCTGAGAGCACATCCTGTGATGTGTTGCAGAGTTATTTCCCTGATGCAGTTCTTGTGGATGAGATGAAGCAGCTGGAAGTCAGCGTTAAAAACAACCTGCTCCATGGCTTCAGCTGAAGTTGCGACGGTCTATGGGTACTGATGGTCCCTTGAACATCAGCTGAAGATCTGGTCCTTCTACAGTGGACAGCCATATTCTTAGGGCTGTTAAACAACTACATATATGCTCTTCTTCCACATGCACAGTGGGCTCTCTCTACCTGTGCAGCGCTGGTGTTCCTGCGCTATGCAACACAACAATGTCTCAAGCAAAGAGACACATGTGCTTTCATGAAGTCAAACGTATGAATTTGTCCCTTTTGTTTCTGAGCAGGGTGTTGCAGATTTACGATGTCACTGACTTCCTCGGTTTGATTGTCATGAACTAAACGTGTCTCAGAAGCTAAAGGAGCTAAACGTGTCTCAGAAGCTAAAGGAGCTAAACGTGTATCAGCAGCTAAAGGAGCTAAACGTGTATCAGAAGCTAAAGGAGATAAACGTGTATCAGAAGCTAAATGAGCTAAATGCGTCTCAGAAGCTAAAGGAGCTAAACCTGTCTCAGAAGCTAAAGGAGCTAAACCTGTCTCAGAAGCTAAAGGAGCTAAACCTGTCTCAGAAGCTAAAGGAGCTAAACGTGTTTCAGAAGCTAAAGGAGCTAAACCTGTCTCAGAAGCTAAAGGAGCTAAATGCGTCTCAGAAGCTAAAGGAGCTAAACCTGTCTCAGAAGCTAAACGTGTTTCAGAAGCTAAAGGAGCTAAACGTGTCTCATAAGCTAAAGGAACTAAACGTGTCTCAGAAGCTAAATGAACTAAACGTGTATCAGAAGCTAAAGGAGCTAAACCTGTCTCAGAAGCTAAATGAGCTAAATGCGTCTCAGAAGCTAAATGAACTAAACGTGTCTCAGAAGCTAAATGAGCTAAATGCGTCTCAGAAGCTAAAAGAGCTAAACCTGTCTCAGAAGCTAAAGGAGCTAAACGTGTCTCAGAAGCTAAAGGAGCTAAACGTGTCTCAGAAGCTAAAGGAGCTAAACGTGTCTCAGAAGCTAAAGGAGCTAAACGTGTCTCAGAAGCTAAAGGAGCTAAACGTGTCTCAGAAGCTAAAGGAGCTAAACGTGTCTCAGAAGCTAAAAGAGCTAAACCTGTCGCAGAAGCTAAATGAGCTAAACGTGTCTCAGAAGCTAAAGGAGCTAAACGTGTCTCAGAAGCTAAAGGAGCTAAACGTGTCTCAGAAGCTAAAGGAGCTAAACGTGTCTCAAGCTAAAGGAGCTAAACGTGTCTCAGAAGCTAAAAGAGCTAAACCTGTCTCAGAAGCTAAAGGAGCTAAACGTGTCTCAGAAGCTAAAGGAGCTAAACGTGTCTCAGAAGCTAAAGGAGCTAAACGTGTCTCAGAAGCTAAACGTGTCGCAGAAGCTAAAGGAACTAAACGTGTCTCAGAAGCTAAAGGAGCTAAACGTGTCTCAGAAGCTAAAGGAGCTAAACGTGTATCAGAAGCTAAAGGAGCTAAACGTGTCTCAGAAGCTAAAGGAGCTAAACGTGTCTCAGAAGCTAAAGGAGCTAAATGTGTCTCAGAAGCTAAAGGAGCTAAACGTGTCTCAGAAGCTAAAGGAGCTAAACGTGTCTCAGAAGCTAAAGGAGCTAAACGTGTATCAGAAGCTAAAGGAGCTAAACGTGTCTCAGAAGCTAAATGAGCTAAATGTGTCTCAGAAGCTAAAGGAGCTAAACGTGTCTCAGAAGCTAAAGGAGCTAAACGTGTCTCAGAAGCTAAAGGAGCTAAACGTGTCTCAGAAGCTAAAGGAGCTAAACGTGTATCAGAAGCTAAATGAGCTAAATGTGTCTCAGAAGCTAAAGGAGCTAAACGTGTATCAGAAGCTAAAGGAGCTAAACGTGTCTCAGAAGCTAAAGGAGCTAAACGTGTATCAGAAGCTAAATGAGCTAAATGTGTCTCAGAAGCTAAAGGAGCTAAACGTGTCTCAGAAGCTAAAGGAGCTAAACGTGTCTCAGAAGCTAAAGGAGCTAAACGTGTCTCAGAAGCTAAATGAACTAAATGAATGTATTTATAAGAAGCATGTGGAGCTGTTCGTCATGCTCCGTGTTACTGCTGCACTTTAAACACTTAAAACTCTACATGTGTGTGTGTGTGTGTGTGTGTGTGAGAGAGGGGGGGGGGGGGGTTAAAGAGAAATGGAGAAAAGGGCCAGTTGTCATAGCAACTCTGTTTTTCAAGGAGAGTCAACCATTCATTTCCACAGTGAGACTGGAGGAACACTTAACTCTGTTCTCGCCTCAGGACACTACTTTAAAAGTCCACCCCCCTTCACCCACTCTCTGTCTCCCCCCTGCCTCTCTGTCTCTCTCGCCCTCAATGGAGTGTCAGTCTGGAGTAAGCGTTAGGCTGCCACTCCTCTTCCTCCGCTTTCTCCGCTTTCTCCTCTTCCTCCAGCTGTCTTTGTCTCTTCTCCTCCCTCTCTCAAATATTAGAGAGAAAAGCATGTTACAGTATTTCCCTCTACATGTTGATCACATGTCTGATGCTGATTATATCTAAACCAACCTGTGGTACCCTTTAACTCGTGGCAGTCAGATCAGAGCTCGTTAAGCAAGGCTCACAGGTGATAACGAGTAGCAGGTCAAACTCATAATGAAGAAGCTCACAATCACAAAACACACAGAGACAGGAAGTGTTGACGAATGAGAAGATGTAAACAACAAGACAAAACTTAAACTGGTGACATTTCAAGTTGAAGGTAAGAAAACCATGCTCCAACTTTATGTAAATAAGAGTGTGACTCGTGCTCGGTGTGTGAGAGACAAATGTCAGCACGCATAATTCAAAGTTCCTCTGCGCAGGACGCAACACATTATTAGCTCACCTGCAGCACAAACACTTGTTTACAATGAAGATACATTTAAGGTCAGCGGCCTGCGCAGAGATGGAAATATAATGAGGTACACACACACACACACACACACACACACACACACACACACTTTCAGATGCTAGCTGTCCCTAACAAAAGCAGCGACACAATCCTATAATTGGATTCTTTAGTGTGTTTCTGTGATATTGTCTCTTTTGTGGCTCTGATAAAAGAAGATGCTGCACCTCGGGTTTGTCTCTGTGTCTTTGTTGCACCAAGGTCTTCACACACAACACACACACACACACACACACACACACACACACACAAACACACACACACACACACACAACACACACACACACACACACACACACACACACACACTATTACACACTAAAATGAACATTAGAAGCATGCCATCTCTACTTCCCTTTAGAGGTTTGGTTGACATGTTTCTCTTCATTGAGCTGTTTTGAGCTCGGTGTGCTTCTTTGTTTTCCCAACATGAACCTATAACCCTTCCTGAAGACATTTCAAACTACGTCTCCATGAGAACAGACGGTTTGCAGAATGTGCTCCAAACCCGTTCAGCAGGAACCACAAACCACTGCTGGATGAGGAGGTCAGGGAGGAGTCACAGGGAGGAGTCTCAGCGAGGAGGTCAGGGAGGAGTCACAGGGAGGGGGTCAGGGAGGAGTCACAGGGAGGCGGGTCAGGGAGGATTCCTGTAGGGGTACAACGCTCAGGACCAATATCCGGGACATCCAATGGAGAAATCCTATTGAACCAGGGAGCAAACAGGTCATTGCTGCAGCGCTCCTCTTACCTGGGCAGGTAGGGTCTCGTATTATCTGATATATCAGGCAGTCCTTCTGGGGGAGGCTCAGCCCTGGGTTCAGGTGTAAGGCCTGATCCCTGAATGTGCATATCCTGAGCACCTCCATGGGGGGGGTCCTCCCCAGGATTGGGTCCAGAGGTGAGATGAAGGCCACCCCCCAGCTATAACCGTCCAGCAGTCTTGTACCTCCTGTTTTTCCTCCGAGTGTTTCAGGTTGTTGTAAGTATGAAGTCTGGCTGCACACACTCTGCTTCCTGCTTTGTTTACCTGCCTTATGTTCCTGTTGCAGAGCCCTCCTCCCCGGGGGGCCGGCAGCATACGCTACACTGATAGAGCAACATGTCCTGATGGAGAGACTCTTAAAGTTAGTGGATCTTACAACACAAGCTGCCTGCTGTATCCGTCCTCCAGAGATCCAGAGGACTGCTTCACAACGTACAGGAGTTCACATGATGTGTGTGTCATCAGCAGTCTGCTCCTGCAGGGTCTGTTCAGGTTGTTATTGATCAGGGTTAGGTTTCATGTTGGGTTAATGGTCTATATTTGGTTGTTTATGTTAAGTCAAGTCCCTAATGAGTAGTCTTTAGACCCTCAGAGTTCTGGACTTAATGCTGCAGACGTCTTCATCCACTGACCATCACAGTGGATGCTGAGCAGTGCACAGACACACCTGTGATGTCTGGCTGCCGGTTATATTCACTAAAAAGAGACGTGTGCAAAGCAAGTTGCATTAGAGTTTAGAGTATGAGGTTAATAACTCCAGAGTTATTGTGATCAGACACGCTGGAGTGTGTCGTCTCTTATCACACAGGATGTCTCCCTGAATAAACACAGGGATTGTGTGTGTGTGTGTGTGTGTGTGTGTGTACTGAACTGGAAACCGCTTTGTTAGCAGTGTTTGAGCTAGCAGCGTTA
>NC_086369.1:17168019-17173019 GCF_036324505.1 Eleginops maclovinus
AGGCCAGGGGACACTAAAGAGGGACGCACACAGCTGGAGACCAGGGGACACTAAAGAGATGCACACAGCTGGAGACCAGGGGACACTAAAGAGAGACGCACACAGCTGGAGACCAGGGGACACTAAAGAGAGACGCACACAGCTGGAGACCAGGGAACACTAAAGAGAGATGCAGACAGCTGGAGAGCAGGGGACACTAAAGAGATGCACACAGCTGGAGACCAGGGGACACTAAAGAGAGACGCACACAGCTGGAGACCAGGGGACACTAAAGAGATGCAGACAGCTGGAGACCAGGGGACACTAAAGAGAGATGCACACAGCTGGAGACCAGGGGACACTAAAGAGACTGCACACAGCTGGAGACCAGGGACACTAAAGAGAGACGCACGACAGCTGGAGACCAGGGGACACTAAAGAGAGATGCAGACAGCTGGAGAGCAGGGGACACTAAAGAGACGCACACAGCTGGAGACCAGGGGACACTAAAGAGAGACGCACACAGCTGGAGACCAGGGGGCACTAAAGAGAGACGCACACAGCTGGAGACCAGGGGACCCTAAAGAGGGACGCACACAGCTGGAGAGCAGGGGACACTAAAGAGATGCACACAGCTGGAGACCAGGGGGCACTAAAGAGAGACGCACACAGCTGGAGACCGGAGCGCTGGGTGACGTTCCGGATCATAACGCTGGGGTTTCAGAGTTCAGGACGCTTCTCCTGATGGAAGCTAGAGGACGCTCAACAACATGTTGATTTATAACTTCAACAGTAAAGATTATAAAGCCCTTTTCCTTAACCTGATCTGTGTACGCTCCTCTCTGGTCTGTGTTGTACAGGATTTGTCCGACCCCCCAGGAGTGTGTAAACTCTTCATGATGAAGAGGAGCCCACAGCAGCGGTGGGATTCATTACTGAGCTGCTCTAACTCAAACACTTTGAACAGTCTGTGGACCGTGGGAAAGCAGCTAACCTTTAAGAATAATTATATGATCATTATATGAATAAGCCCACTCATGACATTTCCACACACACACACACACACACACACACACACACACACACACACACACACACACACACACACACACACACACACACACACACACACACACACACACACACACACACACACACACACACACACACACACACACACAGGTCTGCACTCCCAGCAGCGTGAAACACACACAGGCTCATAAAGTCCTGCAGTAATAAAAAGGTAAGAAGTCCGTTCTGAGAGAGGGGATCAGGAGGAGAGATCGCTGCTCCATCAGGGCTGTGAGGCTGCTCCATCAGGGCTGCGAGATTGCTCCGTCAGAGCTGTGAGGCTGCTCCATCAGGGCTGTGAGGCTGCTCCATCAGGGCTGTGAGGCTGCTCCGTCAGAGCTGTGAGGCTGCTCCATCAGGGCTGTGAGGCTGCTCCGTCAGGGCTGTGAGGCTGCTCCGTCAGAGCTGTGAGACTGCTCCATCAGGGCTGTGAGGCTGCTCCGTCAGGGCTGTGAGGCTGCTCCGTCAGAGCTGTGAGACTGCTCCATCAGGGCTGTGAGGCTGCTCCGTCAGGGCTGTGAGGCTGCTCCATCAGAGCTTTGAGGCTGCTCCATCAGGGCTGTGAGACTGCTCCGTCAGAGCTGTGAGGCTGCTCCGTCAGAGCTGTGAGGCTGCTCTGTCAGGGCTGTGAGGCTGCTCCGTCAGGGCTGTGAGGCTGCTCCATCAGGGCTGCGAGACTGCTCCGTCAGAGCTGTGAGGCTGCTCCATCAGGGCTGTGAGGCTGCTCTGTCAGAGCTGTGAGGCTGCTCCATCAGGGCTGTGAGGCTGCTCCGTCAGAGCTGTGAGGCTGCTCCATCAGGGCTGTGAGGCTGCTCCGTCAGGGCTGTGAGGCTGCTCCGTCAGAGCTGTGAGACTGCTCCATCAGGGCTGTGAGGCTGCTCCGTCAGGGCTGTGAGGCTGCTCCGTCAGAGCTGTAGACTGCTCCATCAGGGCTGTGAGGCTGCTCCGTCAGGGCTGTGAGGCTGCTCCATCAGAGCTTTGAGGCTGCTCCATCAGGGCTGTGAGACTGCTCCGTCAGAGCTGTGAGGCTGCTCCGTCAGAGCTGTGAGGCTGCTCCGTCAGGGCTGTGAGGCTGCTCCGTCAGGGCTGTGGAGCTGCTCCATCAGAGCTGTGAGGTTGCACCGTCAGGGCTGTGAGGCTGCTCCATCAGGGCTGTGAGGCTGCTCTGTCAGGGCTGTGAGACTGCTCCGTCAGAGCTGTGAGGCTGCTCCGTCAGAGCTGTGAGGCTGCTCTGTCAGGGCTGTGAGGCTGCTCCGTCAGGGCTGTGAGGCTGCTCCATCAGGGCTGCGAGACTGCTCCGTCAGAGCTGTGAGGCTGCTCCATCAGGGCTGTGAGGCTGCTCTGTCAGAGCTGTGAGGCTGCTCCATCAGGGCTGTGAGGCTGCTCCGTCAGAGCTGTGAGGCTGCTCCATCAGGGCTGTGAGGCTGCTCCGTCAGGGCTGTGAGGCTGCTCCGTCAGAGCTGTGAGACTGCTCCATCAGGGCTGTGAGGCTGCTCCGTCAGGGCTGTGAGGCTGCTCCGTCAGAGCTGTGAGACTGCTCCATCAGGGCTGTGAGGCTGCTCCGTCAGGGCTGTGAGGCTGCTCCGTCAGAGCTGTGAGACTGCTCCATCAGGGCTGTGAGGCTGCTCCGTCAGGGCTGTGAGGCTGCTCCATCAGAGCTTTGAGGCTGCTCCATCAGGGCTGTGAGACTGCTCCGTCAGAGCTGTGAGGCTGCTCCGTCAGAGCTGTGAGGCTGCTCTGTCAGGGCTGTGAGGCTGCTCCGTCAGGGCTGTGAGGCTGCTCCATCAGGGCTGCGAGACTGCTCCGTCAGAGCTGTGAGGCTGCTCCATCAGGGCTGTGAGGCTGCTCTGTCAGAGCTGTGAGGCTGCTCCATCAGGGCTGTGAGGCTGCTCCGTCAGAGCTGTGAGGCTGCTCCATCAGGGCTGTGAGGCTGCTCCGTCAGGGCTGTGAGGCTGCTCCATCAGGGCTGTGAGACTGCTCCATCAGGGCTGTGAGGCTGCTCCGTCAGGGCTGTGAGGCTGCTCCGTCAGAGCTGTAAGACTGCTCCATCAGGGCTGTGAGGCTGCTCCGTCAGGGCTGTGAGGCTGCTCCATCAGAGCTTTGAGGCTGCTCCATCAGGGCTGTGAGACTGCTCCGTCAGAGCTGTGAGGCTGCTCCGTCAGAGCTGTGAGGCTGCTCCGTCAGGGCTGTGAGGCTGCTCCGTCAGGGCTGTGAGGCTGCTCCGTCAGGGCTGTGGAGCTGCTCCATCAGAGCTGTGAGGTTGCACCGTCAGGGCTGTGAGGCTGCTCCGTCAGGGCTGTGAGGCTGCTCTGTCAGGGCTGTGAGACTGCTCCGTCAGAGCTGTGAGGCTGCTCCGTCAGAGCTGTGAGGCTGCTCTGTCAGGGCTGTGAGGCTGCTCCGTCAGGGCTGTGAGGCTGCTCCATCAGGGCTGCGAGACTGCTCCGTCAGAGCTGTGAGGCTGCTCCGTCAGGGCTGTGAGGCTGCTCTGTCAGAGCTGTGAGGCTGCTCCATCAGGGCTGTGAGGCTGCTCCGTCAGAGCTGTGAGGCTGCTCCATCAGGGCTGTGAGGCTGCTCCGTCAGGGCTGTGAGGCTGCTCCGTCAGAGCTGTGAGACTGCTCCATCAGGGCTGTGAGGCTGCTCCGTCAGGGCTGTGAGGCTGCTCCGTCAGAGCTGTAAAACTGCTCCATCAGGGCTGTGAGGCTGCTCCGTCAGGGCTGTGAGGCTGCTCCATCAGAGCTTTGAGGCTGCTCCATCAGGGCTGTGAGACTGCTCCGTCAGAGCTGTGAGGCTGCTCCGTCAGAGCTGTGAGGCTGCTCCGTCAGGGCTGTGAGGCTGCTCCGTCAGGGCTGTGAGGCTGCTCCGTCAGGGCTGTGGAGCTGCTCCATCAGAGCTGTGAGGTTGCACCGTCAGGGCTGTGAGGCTGCTCCGTCAGGGCTGTGAGGCTGCTCTGTCAGGGCTGTGAGGCTGCTCCATCAGGGCTGTGAGGCTGCTCCATGAGGGCCCTGAGGCTGCTCCATCAGGGCTGTGAGGCTGCTCCATCAGGGCTGTGAGGCTGTTCCGCCAGATCTGCTCCATCAGGGCTGTGAGGCTGCTCCATCAGGGCTGTGAGGTGAGGCTGTTCCATCAGGTTTGTGAGGCTCTATTGGACCATTCACCTCCACTAATCTGAGGATCATAGACTCATGCACACCTGGAGAACAAATCCAGATCTATGTGCATGGAATCCAGAGGGGTGAATGAAACTGTTGGAGATGAACTCTTGACTCCTGTTTATGAATTTTCGCTTTGATGAACTGACCTGACATCTGAAACCCTTCTAGTGTCGCTCTGACTCCTCCAGGAGAGATCCACTCACTTTCATAACGTCTGTTTCTAGGTTTTTTTTATGATTACTGAAGAACACTTTACTCATGATCTCATAGCTCCGTGTTCCTGAGGGGTCAGCCAGGAACATGAAAAAACAACTGGTCGAACCCGGAGCAGATGTTGCTATGTTCTCACAGGTGTAGTGATCCTGTCCGTAAGCAGGAATCTGACCTTGGACCCTCAGACCCTTCGAACTGCGTCCACCAAACAATATGATTCACTGCACCCCCCCAACAAGAACCAAAACCTTACTCGGTGTGAAATAGTTTTTTTTTAGCAGTAGTCAGTCTCAATGAATATTCATACGGGGCATTTCGTGAAGTCCGCAAAAGCTGCGCCGCATTTCGAGTTGATTGTGATTTATAAAGGGAAACCGGCATAGGACGTGCGTGCGCAATGTTTGACAACTCGGAATCTTTTTGTGCGTATTTACTTGCTTTGTCCTACTTACGCCACCTTCCCACGTGAATCCTATGCAAAACCCTGCAGAGCCAGATCGGAGTTGATGGCAGGGGAGGTGACGGGGCAGCTAGGTGAAGTGAGAGTGAGGCTGGCCACTTCCTGTAATAGCTGGGACTGATGGA